>NC_069504.1:1134646981-1134809481 GCF_027579735.1 Bombina bombina | reverse complement strand
ACTGTGTGATGGAAGTACGTGCACTACTGCTTGTGGCCACACTGTGTGATGGAAGTAAGTGTACTACTGCTTGTGGTCACACTGTGTGATGGAAGTAAGTGCACTACTGCTTGTGGTCACACTGTGTGATGGAAGTAAGTGCACTACTGCTTGTGGTCACACTGTGTGATGGAAGTAGGTGCACTACTGCTTGTGGTCACACTGTGTAATGGAAGTAAGTGCACTACTGCTTGTGGTCACACTGTGTGATGGAAGTAAGTGCACTACTGCTTGTGGTCACACTGTGTGATGGAAGTAAGTGCACTACTGCTTGTGGTAACACTGTGTGAAGGAAGTAAGTGCACTACTGCTTGTGGTCACACTGTGTGATGGAAGTAATTGCACTACTGATTGTGGTCACACTGTATGATGGAAGTAAGTGCACTACTGATTGTGGTCACACTGTATGATGGAAGTAAGTGCACTACTGCTTGTGGTCACACTGTGTGATGGAAGTAAGTGCACTACTGCTTGTGGTCACACTGTGTGATGGAAGTAAGTGCACTACTGCTTGTGGTCACACTGTATGATGGAAGTAAGTGCACTACTGCTTGTGGCCACACTGTGTGATGGAAGTAAGTGCACTACTGCTTGTGGTCACACTGTGTGATGGAGGTAAGTGCACTACTGCTTCTGGTCACACTGTGTGATGGAAGAAAGTGCACTACTGCTTGTGGCCACATTGTGTGATGGAAGTGTGTGCACTACTGCTTGTGGCTACACTGTATGATGGAAGAAAGTGCACTACTGCTTGTGGTAACACTGTGTGATGGAAGTAAGTGCACTACTGCTTGTGGTCACACTGTGTGATGGAAGTAAGTGCACTACTGCTTGTGGTCACACTGTGTGATGGAAGTAAGTGCACTACTGCTTGTGGCCACACTGTGTGATGGAAGTAAGTGCACCACTGCTTGTGGTCACACTTTGTGATGGAAGTAAGTGCACTACTGCTTGTGGCTACACTGTATGATGGAAGTAAGTGCACTACTGCTTGTGGTAACACTGTGTGATGGAAGTAAGTGCACTACTGCTTGTGGTCACACTGTGTGATGGAAGTAAGTGCACTACTGCTTCTGGTCACACTGTGTGATGGAAGTACGTGCACTACTGCTTGTGGTCACACTGTGTGATGGAAGTATGTGCACTACTGCTTGTGGTCACACTGTGTGATGGAAGTAAGTGCACTACTGCTTGTGGCCACATTGTGTGATGGAAGTAAGTGCACTACTGCTTGTGGTCACACTGTATGATGGAAGTAAGTGCACTACTGCTTGTGGCCACACTGTGTGAAGGAAGTAAGTGCACTACTGCTTGTGGCCACACTGTGTGATGGAAGTAAGTGCACTACTGCTTGTGGTAACACTGTGTGATGGAAGTAAGTGCACTACTGCTTGTGGTCACACTGTGTGATGGAAGTAAGTGCACTACTGCTTGTGGCCACACTGTGTGAAGGAAGTAAGTGCACTACTGCTTGTGGCAACACTGTGTGATGGAAGTAAGTGCACTACTGCTTGTGGTCACACTGTGTGATGGAAGTAAGTGCACTACTGCTTGTGGCCACACTGTGTGATGGAAGTAAGTGCACTACTGCTTGTGGTCACACTGTGTGATGGAAGTAAGTGCACTACTGCTTGTGGTCACACTGTGTGATGGAAGTAAGTGCACTACTGCTTGTGGCCACATTGTGTGATGGAAGTATGTGCACTACTCCTTGTGGCTACACTGTATGATGGAAGAAAGTGCACTACTGCTTGTGGTAATACTGTGTGATGGAAGTAAGTGCACTACTGCTTGTGGTCACACTGTGTGATGGAAGTAAGTGCACTACTGCTTGTGGTCGCACTGTGTGATGGAAGTAAGTGCACTACTGCTTGTGGCCACACTGTGTGATGGAAGTAAGTGCACTACTGCTTGTGGCTACACTGTGTGATGGAAGTATGTGCACTACTGCTTGTTGTCACACTGTGTGATGGAAGTACGTGCACTACTGCTTGTGGCCACACTGTGTGATGGAAGTAAGTGTACTACTGCTTGTGGTCACACTGTGTGATGGAAGTAAGTGCACTACTGCTTGTGGTCACACTGTGTGATGGAAGTAAGTGCACTACTGCTTGTGGTCACACTGTGTGATGGAAGTAGGTGCACTACTGCTTGTGGTCACACTGTGTGATGGAAGTAAGTGCACTACTGCTTGTGGCCACACTGTGTGATGGAAGTAAGTGCACTACTGCTTGTGGTCACACTGTGTGATGGAAGTAAGTGCACTACTGCTTGTGGTAACACCGTGTGAAGGAAATAACTGCACTACTGCTTGTGGTCACACTGTGTGATGGAAGTAATTGCACTACTGATTGTGGTCACACTGTATGATGGAAGTAAGTGCACTACTGATTGTGGTCACACTGTGTGATGGAAGTAAGTGCACTACTACTTGTGGTCACACTGTGTGATGGAAGTAAGTGCACTACTGCTTGTGGTCACACTGTGTGATGGAAGTAAGTGCACTACTGATTGTGGTCACACTGTATGATGGAAGTAAGTGCACTACTGCTTGTGGCCACACTGTGTGATGGAAGTAAGTGCACTACTGATTGTGGTCACACTGTGTGATGGAGGTAAGTGCACTACTGCTTCTGGTCACACTGTGTGATGGAAGAAAGTGCACTACTGCTTGTGGCCACATTGTGTGATGGAAGTGTGTGCACTACTGCTTGTGGCTACACTGTATGATGGAAGAAAGTGCACTACTGCTTGTGGTAACACTGTGTGATGGAAGTAAGTGCACTACTGCTTGTGGTCACACTGTGTGATGGAAGTAAGTGCACTACTGCTTGTGGTCACACTGTGTGATGGAAGTAAGTGCACTACTGCTTGTGGCCACACTGTGTGATGGAAGTAAGTGCACCAATGCTTGTGGTCACACTTTGTGATGGAAGTAAGTGCACTACTGCTTGTGGCTACACTGTATGATGGAAGTAAGTGCACTACTGCTTGTGGTAACACTGTGTGATGGAAGTAAGTGCACTACTGCTTCTGGTCACACTGTGTGATGGAAGTACGTGCACTACTGCTTGTGGTCACACTGTGTGATGGAGGTAAGTGCACTACTGCTTCTGGTCACACTGTGTGATGGAAGAAAGTGCACTACTGCTTGTGGCCACATTGTGTGATGGAAGTGTGTGCACTACTGCTTGTGGCTACACTGTATGATGGAAGAAAGTGCACTACTGCTTGTGGTCACACTGTGTGATGGAAGTAAGTGCACTACTGCTTGTGGTCACACTGTGTGATGGAAGTAAGTGCACTACTGCTTGTGGTCACACTGTGTGATGGAAGTAAGTGCACTACTGCTTGTGGCCACACTGTGTGATGGAAGTAAGTGCACCAATGCTTGTGGTCACACTTTGTGATGGAAGTAAGTGCACTACTGCTTGTGGCTACACTGTATGATGGAAGTAAGTGCACTACTGCTTGTGGTAACACTGTGTGATGGAAGTAAGTGCACTACTGCTTCTGGTCACACTGTGTGATGGAAGTACGTGCACTACTGCTTGTGGTCACACTGTGTGATGGAAGTATGTGCACTACTGCTTGTGGTCACACTGTGTGATGGAAGTAAGTGCACTACTGCTTGTGGCCACACTGTGTGATGGAAGTAAGTGCACTACTGCTTGTGGTCACACTGTATGATGGAAGTAAGTGCACTACTGCTTGTGGCCACACTGTGTGAAGGAAGTAAGTGCACTACTGCTTGTGGCCACACTGTGTGAAGGAAGTAAGTGCACTACTGCTTGTGGTAACACTGTGTGATGGAAGTAAGTGCACTACTGCTTGTGGTCACACTGTGTGATGGAAGTAAGTGCACTACTGCTTGTGGCCACACTGTGTGAAGGAAGTAAGTGCACTACTGCTTGTGGTAACACTGTGTGATGGAAGTAAGTGCACTACTGCTTGTGGTCACACTGTGTGATGGAAGTAAGTGCACTACTGCTTGTGGCCACACTGTGTGATGGGAGTAAGTGCACTACTGCTTGTGGTCACACTGTGTGATGGAAGTAAGTGCACTACTGCTTCTGGTCACACTGTGTGATGGAAGTAAGTGCACTACTGCTTGTGGCCACATTGTGTGATGGAAGTATGTGCACTACTCCTTGTGGCTACACTGTATGATGGAAGAAAGTGCACTACTGCTTGTGGTAATACTGTGTGATGGAAGTAAGTGCACTACTGCTTGTGGTCACACTGTGTGATGGAAGTAAGTGCACTACTGCTTGTGGTCACACTGTGTGATGGAAGTAAGTGCACTACTGCTTGTGGCCACACTGTGTGATGGAAGTAAGTGCACTACTGCTTGTGGTCACACTGTTTGATGGAAGTAAGTGCACTACTGTTTGTGGCCACATTGTGTGATGGAAGTAAGTGCACTACTGATTGTGGGAACACTGTATGATGGAAGTAAGTGCACTACTGCTTGTGGTAACACTGTGTGATGGAAGTAAGTGCACTACTGCTTGTGGTCACACTGTGTGATGGAAGTAAGTGCACTACTGCTTGTGGCCACACTCTGTGATGGAAGTAAGTGCACTACTGCTTGTGGTCACACTGTGTAATGGAAGTAAGTGCACTACTGCTTGTGGCCACACTGTGTGATGGAAGTAAGTGCACTACTGCTTGTGGTTACACTGTGTGATGGAAGTAAGTGCACTACTGCTTGTGGTCACACTGTGTGATGGAAGTAAGTGCACTACTGCTTGTGGTCACACTGTGTGATGGAAGAAAATGCACTACTGCTTGTGGTAACACTGTGCACTACTCCTTGTGGCTACACTGTATGATGGAAGAAAGTGCACTACTGCTTGTGGTAACACTGTGTGATGGAAGTAAGTGCACTACTGCTTGTGGTCACACTGTGTGATGGAAGTAAGTGCACTACTGCTTGTGGTCACACTGTGTGATGGAAGAAAATGCACTACTGCTTGTGGTCACACTGTGTGATGGAAGAAAGTGCACTACTGCTTGTGGTCACACTGTGTGATGGAAGAAAATGCACTACTGCTTGTGGCCACACTGTGTGATGGAAGTAAGTGCACTACTGCTTGTGGCTACACTGTATGATGGAAGTACGTGCACTACTGCTTGTGGCTACACTGTGTAATGGAAGTATGTGCACTACTGCTTCTGGTCACACTGTGTTATGGAAGTAAGTGCACTACTGCTTGTGGTCACACTGTGTGATGGAGCTAAGTGCACTACTGCTTGTGGTCACACTGTGTGATGGAAGTAAGTGCACTGCTGCTTGTGGCCACACTGTGTGATGGAAGTAAGTGCACTACTGCTTGTGGCTACACTGTGTGATGGAAGTAAGTGCACTACTGCTTGTGGCCACACTGTGTGATGGAAGTAAGTGCACTACTGCTTGTGGTCACACTGTGTGATGGAAGTAAGTGCACTACTGCTTGTGGTAACACCGTGTGAAGGAAATAAGTGCACTACTGCTTGTGGTCACACTGTGTGATGGAAGTAATTGCACTACTGATTGTGGTCACACTGTATGATGGAAGTAAGTGCACTACTGATTGTGGTCACACTGTATGATGGAAGTAAGTGCACTACTACTTGTGGTCACACTGTGTGATGGAAGTAAGTGCACTACTGCTTGTGGTCACACTGTGTGATGGAAGTAAGTGCACTACTGATTGTGGTCACACTGTATGATGGAAGTAAGTGCACTACTGCTTGTGGCCACACTGTGTGATGGAAGTAAGTGCACTACTGCTTGTGGTCACACTGTGTGATGGAGGTAAGTGCACTACTGCTTCTGGTCACACTGTGTGATGGAAGAAAGTGCACTACTGCTTGTGGCCACATTGTGTGATGGAAGTGTGTGCACTACTGCTTGTGGCTACACTGTATGATGGAAGAAAGTGCACTACTGCTTGTGGTAACACTGTGTGATGGAAGTAAGTGCACTACTGCTTGTGGTCACACTGTGTGATGGAAGTAAGTGCACTACTGCTTGTGGTCACACTGTGTGATGGAAGTAAGTGCACTACTGCTTGTGGCCACACTGTGTGATGGAAGTAAGTGCACCACTGCTTGTGGTCACACTGTGTGATGGAAGTAAGTGCACTACTGCTTGTGGCTACACTGTATGATGGAAGTAAGTGCACTACTGCTTGTGGTAACACTGTGTGATGGAAGTAAGTGCACTACTGCTTGTGGTCACACTGTGTGATGGAAGTATGTGCACTACTGCTTGTGGTCACACTGTGTGATGGAAGTAAGTGCACTACTGCTTGTGGCCACATTGTGTGATGGAAGTAAGTGCAGTACTGATTGTGGTCACACTGTATGATGGAAGTAAGTGCACTACTGCTTGTGGTAACACTGTGTGATGGAAGTAAGTGCACTACTGCTTGTGGTCACACTGTGTGATGGAAGTAAGTGCACTACTGCTTGTGGCCACACTGTGTGATGGGAGTAAGTGCACTACTGCTTGTGGTCACACTGTGTGATGGAAGTAAGTGCACTACTGCTTCTGGTCACACTGTGTGATGGAAGTAAGTGCACTACTGCTTGTGGCCACATTGTGTGATGGAAGTATGTGCACTACTCCTTGTGGCTACACTGTATGATGGAAGAAAGTGCACTACTGCTTGTGGTAATACTGTGTGATGGAAGTAAGTGCACTACTGCTTGTGGTCACACTGTGTGATGGAAGTAAGTGCACTACTGCTTGTGGTCACACTGTGTGATGGAAGTAAGTGCACTACTGCTTGTGGCCACACTGTGTGATGGAAGTAAGTGCACTACTGCTTGTGGTCACACTGTTTGATGGAAGTAAGTGCACTACTGTTTGTGGCCACATTGTGTGATGGAAGTAAGTGCACTACTGATTGTGGGAACACTGTATGATGGAAGTAAGTGCACTACTGCTTGTGGTAACACTGTGTAATGGAAGTAAGTGCACTACTGCTTGTGGTCACACTGTGTGATGGAAGTAAGTGCACTACTGCTTGTGGCCACACTCTGTGATGGAGTAAGTGCACTACTGCTTGTGGTCACACTGTGTAATGGAAGTAAGTGCACTACTGCTTGTGGCCACACTGTGTGATGGAAGTAAGTGCACTACTGCTTGTGGTTACACTGTGTGATGGAAGTAAGTGCACTACTGCTTGTGGTCACACTGTGTGATGGAAGTAAGTGCACTACTGCTTGTGGTCACACTGTGTGATGGAAGAAAATGCACTACTGCTTGTGGTAACACTGTGCACTACTCCTTGTGGCTACACTGTATGATGGAAGAAAGTGCACTACTGCTTGTGGTAACACTGTGTGATGGAAGTAAGTGCACTACTGCTTGTGGTCACACTGTGTGATGGAAGTAAGTGCACTACTGCTTGTGGTCACTGTGTGATGGAAGAAAATGCACTACTGCTTGTGGTCACACTGTGTGATGGAAGAAAGTGCACTACTGCTTGTGGTCACACTGTGTGATGGAAGAAAATGCACTACTGTTGTGGTCACACTGTGTGATGGAAGAAAGTGCACTACTGCTTGTGGTCACACTGTGTGATGGAAGAAAGTGTACTACTGCTTGTGGTCACACTGTGTGATGGAAGAAAATGCACTACTGCTGTGGTCACACTCTGTGATGGAAGTAAGTGCACTACTGCTTGTGGTCACACTGTGTAATGGAACTAAGTGCACTACTGCTTGTGGCCACACTGTGTGATGGAAGTAAGTGCACTACTGCTTGTGGTTACATTGTTTGAAGGAAATAAGTGCACTACTGCTTGTGGCCACATTGTGTGAAGGAAGTAAGTGCACTACTGCTTGTGGCTACACTGTGTGAAGGAAGTAAGTGCACTAATTCTTGTGGTCACACTATGTGATGGAAGTATGTGCACTACTGCTTGTGGCCACATTGTGCGAAGGAAGTACATGCACTACTGTTTCTAGTCACACTGTGTGATGAAAGTAGGTGCACTACTGCTTGTGGTTACACTGTGTGATGGAAGTAAGTGCACTACTGTTTGTGGTTACACTGTGTGATGGAAGTAAGTGCACTACTGCTTGTGGTCACACTGTGTGATGGAAGTATGTGCACTACTGCTTGTGGCTACACTGTGTGATGAAAGTAAGTGCACTACTGCTTGTGGTTACACTGTGTGATGGAAGAAAGTGCACTACTGCTTGTGGTAACACTGTGTAATGGAAGTAAGGGCACTACTGCTTGTGGTCACATTGTGTGATGGAAGAAAATGCACTACTGTTGTGGTCACACTGTGTGATGGAAGAAAGTGCACTACTGCTTGTGGTCACACTGTGTGATGGAAGAAAATGCACTACTGCTTGTGGTCACACTGTGTGATGGAAGAAAGTGTACTACTGCTTGTGGTCACATTGTGTGATGGAAGTAAGTGTACTACTGCTTGTGGTCACACTGGGGAAAGGAAGAAAGTACACTACTGCTTGTGGTCATACTGCATGGAGGACATCTACACCTTGTGGGCACATTAAGAGACTGGAGGATAATAATGAGTGGGTTTTGTGTAGCAATATGTGAAAGGGAGATAATAATGATTGGGTTTTGTGTAGCAATAGGTAAGTGGGATATAATAATGAGTGGGTTTTGTGCAGCTATAGGTAAGTGGGATATAATAATGAGTGGGTTTTGAGTAGAAATAGGTGAGTGGAAGATAATGAGTGGGTTTTGTGTAGAAATAGGTGAGTGGGAGATAATGAGTTGGTTGTGTGTAGAAATAGGTGAGTGGGAGATAATGAGTTGGTTGTGTGTATCAATAGGTGAGTGGGAGATATAATGAGTGGGTTATGGGTAACAAATGAGGAATTTGATATAATGAGTGGGTTGTGTGTAGCAATAGGTGAATGGGAGATAATGAGTTGGTTTTGTGTAGCAATAAGTGAGTGAGAGATAATGAGTGAGTTGTGGGTAACAAATGATGAATCGGATTTAATGAGTGGGTTGTGTGTAGTAATAGGGGAATGGGAGATAATGAGTGGGTTTTGTGTAGCAATAAGTGAGTGAGAGATAATGAGTGAGTTGTGGGTAACAAATGAGGAATTGGATATAATGAGTGGGTTTTGTGTAGCAATAGGTGAGTGGGAGATATTCGGCTAGATTACGAGTCTTGCGTTAGCCTTAAAAAGCAGCTTTGAGGGGTCCTAACACTGCTTTTTAATGCCCGCTGGCATTACGAGTCTGGCAGGTACAGGTGTACTGCTCACTTTTCTTCCGCGACTCGAGCATACCGCAAATCCCCTTACATCAATTGCGTACCCTATCTTTTCTACACTAGTTACATTTTATTAACCCTTAATCTGCCGTCCCTAACATCGCCGACACCTACCTACATTTATTAACCCCTAATCTGCCACCCCCAATATCGCCGCTACTATGTTAAAGGTATTAACCCCTAAACCTAAGTCTAAACCTAACCCTAACCCACTAACTGAAATATAATTTAAAATAATCTAAATAAAATTTCTACAATTAAATAAATGAATCCTATTTAAAACTAAATACTTACCTATAAAATAAACCCTAAGATAGCTACAATATAACTAATAGTGTGATGGAAGAAAATGCACTACTGTTTGTGGTCACACTGTGTGATGGAAGTAAGTGCACTACTGTTTGTGGTCACACTGTGTGATGGAAGAAAGTGCACTACTGCTTGTGGTCACACTGTGTGATGGAAGTAAGTGTACTACTGCTTGTGGTCACACTGGGGAAAGGAAGAAAGTACACTACTGCTTGTGGTCATACTGCATGGAGGACATCTACACCTTGTGGGCACATTAAGAGACTGGAGGATAATAATGAGTGGGTTTTGTGTAGCAATATGTGAAAGGGAGATAATAATGAGTGGGTTTTGTGTAGCAATAGGTAAGTGGGATATAATAATGAGTGGGTTTTGCCTAACGCCGGTATTACGAGTCTTGGAAGAAGTGAGCGGTAGACCCTCTCCTGTCAAGACTCCTACCGCATTTAAAAGTCAGTAGTTAAGAGTTTTATGGGCTAACGCGTAACATAAAACTCTTAACTAAAGTGCTAAAAAGTACACTAACACCCATAAACTACCTATTAACCCCTAAACCGAGCCCCCCCACATCGGAAACACTTTAATAAATATATTAACCCCTAAACTGCCGCACTCCTGCCTCACAAACACTAGTTACATTTTATTAACCCTTATTCTGCCGTCCCTAACATCGCCGACACCTACCTACATTTATTAACCCCTAATCTGCCACCCCCAATGTCGCCGCTACTATATTAAAGGTATTAACCCCTAAACCTAAGTCTAAACCTAACCCTAACCCCCCTAACTTAAATATAATTTAAAATAATCTAAATAAAATTACTACAATTAAATAAATGAATCCTATTTAAAACTAAATACTTACCTATAAAATAAACCCTAAGCTAGCTACAATATAACTAATAGTTACATTATAGCTAGCTTAGGGTTTATATTTATATTACAGGCAACTTTGTATTTATTTTGACTAGGTACAATAGTTATTAAATAGTTATTAACTATTTAATAACTACCTAGTTAAAATAAAGACAAATATACCTGTAAAATAAATTCTAACCTAAGTTACAATTAAACCTAACACTACACTATCATTAAATTAATTACAAAAACTAACTACAATTAGCTACAATTAAATTAAATAAACTAAAGTACGAAAAAACAACAAACACTAAATTACAGAAAATAAAAAAATAATTACAATTTTTTTAAACTAATTACACCTACTCTAATCCCCCTAATAAAATAAAAAAGCCCACCAAAATAATAAAATTCCCTACCCTATACTAAATTACAAATAGCCCTTAAAAGGGCCTTTTGCGGGGCATTGCCCCAAACTAATCAGCTCTTTCACCTGTAAAAATTAATACAATACCCCCCAACATTAAAACCCACGACCCACACACCCAACCCTACTCTAAAACCCACCCAATCCCCCCTTAATAAAACCTAACACTAACCCCTTGAAGATCTCCCTACCTTGAGACGTCTTCACCCAGCTGGGCAAAAGTGGACCTCCAGAGGGGCAGAAGTCTTCATCCGATCCGGGCAGAAGAGGTCCTCCAAGTGGCAGAAGTCTTCATCCAGGCGGCATCTTCAATCTTCATCCATCCGGAGCAGAGCGGGTCCATCTTCAATCCAGCCGACGCTGAGCCATCCTCTTCAAACAAAGTCCAAGTGGAGAATGAAGGTTCCTTTAAATGACGTCATCCAAGATGGCGTCCCTTGAATTCCGATTGGCTGATAGGATTCTATCAGCCAATCGGAATTAAGGTAAGAAAAATCATATTGGCTGATCCAATCAGCCAATAAGATTGAGCTTGCATTCTATTGGCTGATTGGAACAGCCAATAGAATGCGAGCTCAATCATATTGGCTGATTGGATCAGCCAATAGGATTTTTCCTACCTTAATTCCGATTGGCTGATAGAATCCTATCAGCCAATCGGAATTCAAGGGACGCCATCTTGGATGACGTCATTTAAAGGAACCTTCATTCTCCGCTTGGACTTCGTTTGAAGAGGATGGCTCAGCGTCGGCTGGATTGAAGATGGACCCGCTCCGCTCCGGATGGATGAAGATAGAAGATGCCGCCTAGATGAAGACTTCTGCCGCTTGGAGGCCCTCTTCTGCCCGGATCGGATGAAGACTTCTGCCCCTCTGGAGGACCACTTGTGCCCGGCTTGGTGAAGATGGCTCAAGGTAGGGAGATCTTCAGGGGGGTAGTGTTAGATTTTATTAAGGGGGGATTGGGTGGGTTTTAGAGTAGGGTTGGGTGTGTGGGTGGTGGGTTTTAATGATGGGTGGTATTTTATTTTTTTTACAGGTGAAAGAGCTGATTACTTTGGGGCAATGCCATGCAAAAAGCCCTTTTAAGGGCTATTTGTAATTTAGTATAGGGTAAGGAATTTTATTATTTTGGTGGGCTTTTTTATTTTATTAGGCTGATTAGATTAGGTGTAATTAGTTTAAAATTCTTGTAATTATTTTTTTCTCTGTAATTTAGTGTTTGCTTTTTTTCGTAATTTAGTTTATTTAATTTAATTGTAATTAATTGTAGGTAGCTTAGGTAATTAGTTTAATTATATTGTAGTGTTAGGTGTAATTGTAACTTAGGTTAGGGTTTATTTTACAGGTATGTTTGTACTTATTTTAGCTAGGTAGTTATTAAATAGTTAATAACTATTTAATAACTATTCTACCTAGTTAAAATAAATACAAACTTGCCTGTAAAATAAAAATAAATCCTAAAATAGCTACAATGTAACTATTAGATATATTGTAGCTAGCTTAGGGTTTATTTTATCGGTAAGTATTTAGTTTTAAATAGGAATAATTTTGTTAATTATAGTAAATTTATTTAGATGTATTTAAATGATATTTAAGTTAGGGAGGTGTTAGGGTTAGGGTTAGACTTAGGTTTAGGGGTTAATAAATTTATAATAGTGGTGGCGACGTTGGCGGCGGCAGATTAGGGGTTAATAAATTGAATATAGTTGCGGCGACGTTGGGGGAGGCAGATTAGGGGTTAATAAATATAATGTAGGTGTCAGCGATGTTGGGGGCAGGAGATAAGGGGTTCATAAGTATAATGTAGGTGTCGGCGGTGTTCGGAGCAGCAGGTTAGGGGTTAATAATAAATGTAGGTGTCAGCGATAGCGGGGGCGGCAGATTAGGGGTTAATAAGTGTAATATTAGGGGTGTTTAGACTCGGGGTTCATGTTAGGGTGTTAGGTGCAGACATAAAAATCATTTCCCCATAGGAAACAATGGGGCTGCGTTAGGAGCTGAACGCTGCTTTTTTGCAGGTGTTAGGTTTTTTTTCAGCCAGCTCAGCCCCATTGTTTCCTATGGGGAAGTTGTGCACGAGCACGTTTAGCAAGCTCACCGCTGACTTAAGCAACGCTGGTATTGAGGTGAGATGTGGAGCTAAATTCTGCTCTACGCTCACCTTTTTGCGGCTAACGCCAGCTTTAAGAACCTGTAATACCAGCATTGTCTTAAGGGAGCGGTGGGAATAAAAGGCTTGTTAGACCGCAAGCCTTACTGACAAAAACTCGTAATCTAGGCGATTGTGAGTAGAAATAGGTGAGTGAAAAAAAATGAATAGATTGTGGGTTAGTGAGAGTTATAAGTTGGGTTTGTAAAATAATTCTATAAAAAAGTTTATTTAATGCACATTTTATCCAGCTCCTTTTTGACCTAGAAGCAAAGCTAAGAGCTTATTAGAGATATTTAAATATTAATTTGTTGGATTTTGAAAACAGAATCTGAGGATTTCTGTGACTTAATTAAATGCACATCAATTTCTGGTTACAAAATGGTGCATTTGTCAGCTGACAATACTCATCAGCGCAGATAGTGACAGCCAAGCACAGCATGCTCCTTACAACCCTATTCCAACACTGTCTGATTTGCATGTCATTTGCAACAATAAATCCTACCATTTAAACCATCTTTTTGGTCTCAATATTACTCAGTGAGAGCAGCGACTAATGTGACCGGCTTTCAAATTCCCGATTACCGTTCTACTCTCTCTAATAATTTATCCTTAAAGAAATCTCTTTCTGCTTCCAAACAGTTTCAAACAAAGACAAAGTAATCAAAATCGTTTGAGTTGCGCATGTTGCCATTAAAAACGCCATCCACTAATTGAAAGAACCAGCCTTGTCGAAGCTCTCTGCCTCCCTCATTATGCGTTCTTCCTTGCACAGTGTCAGAGCTGCCTGCCTCTCTCAATTTAAGCACACTGCTCCTATAAATTAACAATAATTCATTATGACATGGCGTATCTTTCCACTAAAATAACTGCATGTGTAATCTGGTCCTTCGCGCTTCGTTTTTCTTTTTTTCTCTTAGCCCGTATCGCCAAGGCTTAATCTACTAACTTGTTTTAGTCCATTTGGTGTCAAAAAGTATTGTGGTTTGACTGATGTATAGCAGGCAGTTTATTTCCAAAGACAGTTTATTATGAGATGTGTCAAACAATGGGCTGACTCTTTCTCATCCCTAAGGGACTATACCGCTGACAGAGTGTGGGTTTGATCACAAGGAATTGATGTGAACGTTTACACACTGTGCCTGAAATTTTCAAACATGAAACTTCATTGTAGTCTCATGAAAGGATGTTTCTAACTTAACTGCAGCTATCAACATGACAAATTACTTATAGAGTATTATACAGTTCAGAGAATTAGCTCAGAGAGCTGGGCCCTTCTAGGATAAGTTTCAGTTATGTGTAAGTTGTTCAGCACGAGAAAGCTGTAGTTATTGTCAGCACAGTGTGTATAACAATTGTCCCTCTTTTCTTGGGACAGTCACAATTTTTGTTTCCTGTCCGTGACATAATTATCCCGGGTCTTTGCAACACAATATAAAATTCTGCCCAGATGTGTGGTCTTGACATGGATGTCTGTCATATCTGAATTCAGAGGTAAAGTCATTGTTGTACCTATGGGGGATATTTATCAAGCCGTCAACAGCAAATAAGCTGGAATTCCACAGTGTAATTGTGGCGAGCTTGATCCGACCTAGTTATCAAAGCCTACAGACCGGAAAAAGCTGAAATCTGTGATGAAACATACGATCCGCCGGTCTCAATCCGACACAGATCGATGCTTACGTCATTACAGATGTTCCGAATACACATTCAACGCTATTTGACACTTTTTCAAAGTTATCAAATAGTTAACCGGTACACTCGCGGCTATTCCGGCCCAGCGTACCTGGTTTTCAATCCGCCACCCTGGAGGCCGTGGATGCCATAGGAATCAATGAGAGTCTGAAAGCAGTGAAAGCTTATGTTCGATGCTGCCAGATATCCCATTGATTTCTATGGTTGAAAACCAGTAACGTTTACACCTAACACCCTAGCATAATCCCGGAGTCTAAACACCCATAATCTGCCGTCCTGACACTGCCGCAACTAAATAAAAGTATTAACCCCTATCCCGACGCTCCCGGACTCCACCACAACTAAATAAAATTATTAACCCCTATCCCGCCACTCCCGGACTCCACCACAACTAAATAAAGTTATTAACCCCTATGCCGCCACTCCCGGACTCCACCACAACTAAAGTTATTAACCCCTATCCCGCCACTCCCGGACCCCAACGGAACTAAATAAAGTTATTAACCCCTATCCCGCCGCAACCGGACCCGACACCACCTAAATAAACGTATTAACCCCTAAACCTCTGGCCTCCCACATCACTACCATTAACTAAACCTATTAACCTCTAAACCCCCAGCCCCCCCACATCGCCATAAACTAAATTAAGCTATTAACCCCTAAACCTAACAGCTCGCTAACTTTACATTAAAATTACAACATCCCTATCTTATAATAAATGAAAACTTACCTGTAGAATTAAAAGAAACTAATTCTAAACTATTAATTAACTTACCCTAACTATTATACTAAAATTACATTAAACTACCAATTAAATTAACTATATTACAAAAAAAACTAACCCTACTCAAATTATTTAAATGTACTATTAGAAATGACTAAATTACAAAAAAAATTAAACACTAAGTTACAAAAAATAAAAAACACTAAATTACAAAAAAAAAAAAAACCACAGTATCAAAAATAAAAACAAATTACACCTAATCTAATAGCCCTATCAAAATAAAAAAGCCTGGGGGGGGCGGAGCCAGCAGCCGGAGCAGATAGACGTGCTTTTATTGAGCTCCTAGGCCTAAGCTAGGAAATAAGTTTATATTCTGAGCAAAAATTGATCTAATTCTACATATGGACAGCTGCTAATCTGTGCTTAAGTGAAGGATAGCCTGCCAAAACCAGTCTACGTGCCTGACTCGGTGATACACAATTCATACCCGAGGGAGCTGTTTGGGCCTACTCTTTCTACTACTATCTCCAGTCGCAACCTGAGGCTCCTCGCAAAATGGAGCATGACCGTGAGCTTTTATATACCCTGCTACCTGGATAGACAGATGACATGCTGCTTCCTTGATATGTCAGCCAGGCTGCGATCAACGATGAAAAGACCATCCAGCACCGCCATAACTAGCGAGAGACCTGAAGGTGCACAGATAGAGATACCACAGGATTGTCCGAGTGCGATACCTTACTCATCCCCTCAGGCGTGTAATTGCACCAAGGTTTTGGGAGACTTACCGTTGCCTTGCTGTGACCGGGTTCTCTCTGGCATTATTACAGCCGCAGCGAGCATCCCTGCAGAGGCAGATTGGTCCCTGCCTGAGCAGCACAGCGCAGTTCATTTGGAGACGCTCCAGATACAGAGGAAAGGAACAACCCAGAGAGAGTATCTGACATCCACAGCCCATACCCTAATTACCAAGTTCGATCATGATTGGGGAAGCAGATCTACCTCAGTCCCGAAGGTCCCGTCTATTGGGACACTATATACCGAGACCCGGTTGGGGATACAACCTGAGCAGTAGTCCCTACAGCTCATTATTTCCGATGTCTGTGACTATATCCATAGTGCACATCGCTACAATCTCCTTGAATGCACATACGACGTGGTGTTAAATGTTTGGATACCATACGAGTTACACCACTTGATTTGGCCCATACCGAACTCTAGCCACGTGCTCCAACAAAGGGACCGAGACCTAATATGGGACCCGGGGGGACATAATCGGTAGAACTTTTCATTGCACTACAATTATACACATTATCTGCATGTATGACATTGTTCAAAACGACGCTAATACCCAAAAGTGTCTAGCAGCATTGGTGTTAGCACTAAACTGTCTATATTGCTACTTTGGCTAGTTGCATAAATGGTTTTACCTATAGCAGTATATCATATTGAGCAGTATTGAATTTGTGTGATTGATAATGTATCACTAACATACTGTTTTTGAACTGAACATGCCAGTGATTCCTTCTAATACACTATAGCCTCACTTTGTATATGTGATAATTAACTTCGCTGTACTATATTAACTAGCTATTGTATATTAGTATAATGACAGCTCCTTTAACACGGCGATGTCATGTATTAACTTATGTATATCTGAGATGCTACTGAATAGCACATGTAGGTCATATCCTTATTGCTAGTAATCAGCAAACTGGGGTTCCTAAGCTAGGCAGGTTTACTCTATTATATTAAAATTTGGAATGTGTTGCTTACAGCCGGAGCAGTATAATATAGTAGTTCAGTAGTAGTTGTTATCTAACAGCAACCATTCATGCTCTGCATACATAACATAACATATTTTCTTAAGCGGTACTATAGACATAATTTCCTTAATTAGCTATATATCATACACAATGTGCAAATTGGTGAATAGCCTGTATTAGACAACATTAGTTACATGGTACCTGTTACCAGGTCAGGACTAAGTCTGTTTCGTATATAAGTGTGTAGCTTCAGTTAAACAGCTCTATATTCATTTATGTGTATGGCTACCTTTCCTTAGCTGAACCAAGGTCTGTCAGAGGAGTAAAGGCTGCTTCTTATATCAAATTTTATCTCCTAATATGGGACCTAAGTATTGACAGGGACATATAAAGCACATGAAGTTCTGAGTGTATTTATAACAGGGTTCTACATTACTATGGAATGTATGCTAATTCTAAAGGGGGTTTTATGTTTTGTACGTGTCTAACCTTTACCACCTCTGACTAAGATGGTACTGATGGCTGTAGATTATGATATTCAGAGCACTAGTTCAATATGACCCTCAGACAAAATAATGTGTATGTTATTCACATTTATTAACTCAACAGAACAATTAGGTAGTATGTACAATGTGCTTATATATTCATTATTATCTGTTAACTGGCCTTGATGATATACTAGTATAATAGGTTCCATACATAAGCAATTACTGCTGATTTAGGTAGATTAGTTGGGCATATCCTGCTGGAGTTTACCCTTAATCTAATATGTTTTATAACTCTGTGTACGAACATGTATATTATTGAAGACCCTCCGTATTGCTATTTTTAACACCCCACCTATGTATATTTAAGTTTATGAATTATTACGTAGGCACATGGTTAGGGCTATCATTACAGCATATAGCCTACTAGTTATATAGTAAACCCATATGTTTTGAAATCTCCTTAATATTTTAATATGCGTCCATATCAGTCACTAACCTATGTATATAATGCTAACCCCTGCTGACGCATTCCCCTATGGACACCTAGACACACCAAGATGTCAATTGGAGTAAAACCTTCACCGACATTATCTCATTTAACTAATTCTCTAATAACATTTTTTAAGAGGTCCCACTATATCTTATATCTTTTATGACATCTGACTGTAGATATATATATGTGTTTATACTTATGGCTCCGCCCTCCAACCCTCCCCTCATATTGATAGCGGTGCTTACCCGCTGAAATCCCCCCCCATAACGTATACCCACTCCTTCTCTTCTTGCAGCTCATAAAGAGCTATCTATCTGACCTCCAGTTATTTGCTATATCCACAAGCTATTTGGCCTAAAACTTAAGATTTCAATAGGTCAGACACTTATGATAATCTATTATAAAACCGAGGTTTCATCTGCCTATCTATTGTGATTTGTATAATCATTGAAATATGTTGTTCAATTGTATTTGTATCATTCTCTAGTACCAAAAGGTGGTTTATGTTTTATATCTTATGTATATCATACAAAACCTCAATAAAAAAAATATTTAAAATAAAAATAAAAAGCCCCCCCAAAATAAAAAAAACCCTAGCCTACACTAAACTACCAATGGCCCTTATAAGGACCTTTTGTGGGGTATTGCCCCAAAGAAATCAGCTCTTTTTCCTGAAAAGAAAAATACAAACACCCCTCAACAGTAAAACCCACCACCCAACCAACTAACCCCCCCAAATAAAAAGCCTATCTAAAAAACCAAAGCTCCCCATTGCCCTGAAAAGGGCATTTAGCTCTTTTACATAACTAGACCCTACACTAAAAATAAAACCCACCCAAAAAAACCTTAAATACACCTAACATTAACCCCTGGCGATCCACTTACAGTTATCGAAGTCCAGACATCCATCTTCATCCAGCCGGCGAAGTCTTCATCCAAACGGCCTCTTCTATCTTCATCCATCTGGCGCAGGTCCATCCTGAAGACAGTGATATCAAAAAATGTGTGGAAACAGCACACCTTTTCTTATCTTTTTCCAGTGGGGCACAGAGTGACAGACTTGCTAGGTCTCCTCAATATCCAAAAAATTCAAAGACTCCAGCCTCCACAATCAATAAAATATCTTTATTGCTTTATATATAGGGTCCCAGCAACATTTTTTCCATCCTGAAGACATCTGGCGTGGAGCTCCTCTTCAATACGGTCGCCGCTGTAAACTGGAACTTGAATACAAGTGGCGTCATCCAAGATGGCGTCCCTTGCATTCCTATTGGCTGAAAGGTTCCAATCAGCCAATAGGATTAGAGCCACTAAAATCATATTGACTGTTCCAATCAGCTAATAGGATGTGAGCTCAATCCTATTGGGCAATGCCCATACAAATGCCCTTTTCAGGGCAATGGAGAGCTTAGGTTTTTTAGATAGGTTTTTTATTTTTGGTTGGTTGAGTGGTGGGTTTTACTGTTGGGGGGGTGTTTGTATTTTTCTTTTCAGGTAAAAGAGCTGATTTCTTTGGGGCAATGCCCCGAAAAAAGGCCCTTTTAAGGGTCATTGGTAGTTTAGTGTAGGCTAGGGTTTTTTTATTTTGGGGGAGCTTTTTTATATTGATAGGGCTATTCGATTAGGTGTAATTCGTTTTTATTTTTTATACTGTGTTTTTTTTCTCATAATTTAGTGTTTTTTCTTTTTTGTAACTTAGCGTTTTTTTTTTATTTTTTTATTTAGTTATTTTTAATAGTAGATTTAAATAATTTGAGTAGGGTTATTTTTTTTTAATATGTAATATAGTTAATTTATTTGGTAGTTTAATGTAATTGTACTATAATAGTTAGGGTGGATTAATTAATAGTTTAATATATTTTATTTTAATTCGAAAGGTAAGTTTTAATTTATTATAAGATAGGGATGTTGTAATTTTAATGTAAAGTTAGCGGGTTGCTAGGTTTAGGGGTTAATAGCTTAATTTAGTTTATGGCGATGTGGAGGGCTGGTGATTTAGGGGTTAATAGTGATTTAGGGGTTAATACGTTTATTTAGTTTAGGCGGGGTCCAGGAGCGGTGGGAAAGGGGTTAATAATGTTATTTCGTTGCGGTAGGGTCCGGGAGTGCTGGAATAGGGGTTAATAACTTTATTTAGTTGCGGTGGGGTCCGGGAGTGGCAGGATAGGTTTTAAACCGTTTAGTGACAGGGTATAAATAAAGTTGGTAAAAAGCCGAATAGATGCAAGATCGATGACTGTTAGCTAACAACAGTCCGATGCTCATCGCCCTGTACTTGGTGCGTGGCTTTTTGCCTGTTTTTTTAATAAATATGGAGATCGTATTCAGGTCCGTGGCCGCGATGTTAGGCGAGCGTATTGGTGCAGGTGAATGAAACAAAGTTAACGGCTTGATAGATATCCCCCTATGTTTATAATTATTTGCATATTTGGTCTCCTGCACTTTACATTAGAACAGCAGAATAAATAAATATGGAATAGATTACAAGTGGATCGGTAATTACTTCTGCTCTTTGCTCATGTCGGGTAGTACACATATTAAAATTTGAAAGTAAATTTTTCTCGTGACTGCATTAACATACTCTCCGATTGACTTCAATGGAGATAGAAATGTAGAAAAAAAAACTAACACCCATACTCGTGCGCTAACCGAATTGCCATAAGCCCCCTACATTATTAACCCCTAAATCACTGTATAGCCGACTACAAAGTCTACACTTCAAAATTAACCCCTAAACCACCACACTCCCACATCAAAAATTACCCACTACACTATTAACCCCTAAACGGCCACCCCCACTTTGCAAAGTAAATCACTACATTATTAACCCCTAAACTGCCACAACCCCCATCTCAAAGTAACCAACTAACATCTAAATCCCCTAACCTAACACCCCCTAATATGCTCCAAGACTAACCTTACCTGTAAAAAGAAAGAAAAAAAAACTTACCTGGAAAAATAAAAAACCTAACCTTACCTTAAAACTAACAAACACAACATTACTGAAAAATAAAACAGCCTAACATTACAAAAAAACAACAAACAAATTACCAAAAAAAAGATGCCTATTCTAAAACCCCATTTAAAAAAAAAACACGCCAAAATAAAAAAATTATACTAACAGTAAATTACAGAAATAGCCCTTAAAAGTGTCAGCTCTTTTTCTTAAAAAAATAAATCTACAAAACTCTACAATTAGCCCTCACCCTAAAAAAAGACTATTTAGCCCATTCTTAAAAAAAATACACAAACAAAAGCCTTGCACTAAACCACAAATATGGATGAATAAAGGTGACTTCGCTCCATCTTCATCCTTTCATCCTGGCAGCAGCGGTTAGGTTTTTTATTTTTAAAGGTAAGTTTTTTTTTATATATTTTTTTTTTTTCAAAAGAGCTTTATTAAATAAATCACAGGTTTACAATAAACACATTGAAACATACATTGTTACAAAAGACATTGTGCAACTGTGCAATCCTGTTGTTATCACGTTGTAATGTGCTCTTTTTCTTTTACAATTAATGCAAGATCTAACTGTGTTATTCGATTAATGTCGTTCTTCGAAATCCATTATGATCAAAGATATATTATTGAATAATAACAACAATATTGAATTGACTACATTCTCCGCTGGTATACTCAAGAAAAGTCATAAGCAGATAAAAGAGAGATTTGAGAGTTTGAGAGGGGGATAGGAAAATGCAAGCTGGGGGGAAGAAGGGAGATAGGGGGAGGAGAAAAAAAAAAAAAAAAGGGGGGGGAGGGGGTTGGAGAGGGAAATTTTATATGGTACCATTTCAAATTGCCAGAATCATCTCGTGAACCTCTAGTTTGTCTATTTTGAGATAATGATATCTCTCAAGAGTGAGAAGATCTATGACCTCTTTCCTCCATTCCTCCATTGTAGGAGTTGTTTGAGTTTTCCATCTCTTAGGTATCAGCCTTTTGGCTCCGGTAATCATAATCAGCAAAAGAGCCAGCTTAGCTGGGTCTTTGATTCTAGGTAAGGAGCAAAACATGATGCTCCCCATTGAGACGGGAAGGTGAATATCCAATAAGCTGGAGATAGTAGAAAAGATGTTCACCCAGTAGGGGCCCAATTTGGGGCATGACCACCAAATGTGATGGATAGAACCCTCTTCCCCACAGCCCCTCCAACAAGTGTTACTTAGTGTAGGAAATATTTTATGGAGCCTAACGGGGGTGAGGTACCACCTGCTCAGAAGCTTAAAGTGCATTTCTTGAATATATGCTGATACTGAGGAGCGCTTTGTAAGTTCAAAGTCTTTTTTCCAAGAGTCTGGCCCTATTTCTTGGGTTAATTCAGTGTTCCACGCTACAGTATATGATGGGAGGGATGTCTCACTTTCGGAGGAAATAATCTTATATAACAGGGATATAAGATGTCTGGGCGAGTTTGGAAGAATACAGAGTTCCTCAAAGGGTATGGGTCTACGACCCATTTCCGCTCGTTTTTTGTGATGGGAGATGTAATGAAGAAACTGATTAAAGTTGAGCCAGGGGGTGAAAATTTCCCTGTGGGTCTCGGCTAATTGAGTTTGTGTTTTAAAAGTATCATGGTCTTTAAGGAACTGCATCGACCCCTTCCTTAGGCCATAATGGGGAGAGCTCCGGAAGCCTAGTTTCCAGTAAGGAAGGTCCGGGTTTTCAATTATTGGTGTCAGAGGTGAGGGTTTAGACGAGATATGAGTGCTAGTAGCCACTGTTTTATCCCACTCTGACAGTGTTTCTGCTGTGATGATGTACTTGTGCAGGTGTTTTGGCCTATGTGCTAGTGGTATCCAAGCTACAGTACCTAGATTGTTTGTTGTAAATATCTGCCTGTCTAAGTCTTTCCAGGCTTTGTCTTTGTTGTTGTGTGACCATTCAACTACTCTCTGTAGGAAAATTGCTCTTCTATATACTGGCAGGTTTGGTAGCCCTAATCCTCCTCTATCTCTTGACATATACATCGTTTTTTTCTTGGGACCCTGGGCCTAGTATTTGCCCAAATGTAGTGTTCTATTATAGATTGTAAGTGTTTGATATAACCTCCCTGTAGAGGGATAGGTAGCGCCTGAAGGATGTAAAGGATTCTAGGAAGAATGTTCATTTTAAACACTCCAATCCTCCCTAGCCAAGAAAGAGGTTATTCTTCCAACTAGAGAGGTCCCTAACGATGTCGTTTTTTAAGGGTATATAATTATGTTTGAAGAGGTCTTGGACGCATGGCGTTAGGTGTATCCCTAAGTATTTAAGTTTTTGATCAGCTATCTGTATATTATATTTCTTGTGCAAAGAAGTTATGTGGTGTGGGGGGGTATTAATGTTCATTAATTCAGATTTATTTAAATTGAGGTGAAAGTTGGATACGGCTCCATATGAGTCAAGTTCTTGCAGTAACTCTGGTACCGATGTTTCAGCGTCCGTAAGTGTGAAAAGCACGTCATCCGCGTATAACGCCTGTTTATTCTCCTGATTACCCACCCTAACACCTTTAATTTTGTCGTTTAGCCTCACTTTTTGAGCTAGGACCTCGATAGATATAGCAAACAGTAAGGGTGACAGAGGGCACCCCAGCCTCGTCCCGTTGCTAATATAGAATGTGTCTGAGAGTGTCCCGTTGACCCGAACCCTCGTGTTCGGGGCCGAGTAGAGCGCCATTGTCATGTTTAAAAAGGCTTGTGGGATACCCATCTCACTCATAGCCCTCTGCAAAAAAGGCCATCCCACCCTATCGAAGGCCTTTTCCGCATCTGTTGCGAATAAGACCATGGGAGTGCCCGTAACCTTCGCATGATTGATTAATTGGATGACTTTAGTGATATTATCTCTTTCCTCTCTGCCTGGGATAAACCCTACTTGATCCTTGTTTATCAGGACCGGTAGGATTTTGTTTAATCTGTTGGCTAAAATCTTGGCTAATATTTTCATGTCTGTGTTAATTAATGATATGGGCCTGTAATTGCTCGGACTTGTGACCTGTCTACCTGGTTTGGCTAAGACTGTTATGTGTGCTTCTAATAGGGTTCTTGTTAGTGTAGGGTCTTCACTAAGTTTGTTAAATAGCTGTAGCATGTGTGGTGCTAGTACATCCCTACATTTCTTGAAGTATACAGAAGTTAGCCCATCAGGGCCGGGGCTTTTCCCAGAGGGAATGTCTTTTATGGCTTGTTGGAGTTCCTCTATTGTTATATTTGCAGACAAAGCATCTGCTGTTTGTTCATCTATCGTTGGGAGCTGTAGGTTTTGGAAGTACTGGTCTAGGTTGTTTTCAGGTATAAGGTTGTCTTGTGGGGCCTGATTTCCTAGGTTATAGAGCTTATTATAATAATTTCGGAAAGTATCCGCAATCTTAGGGCTATCTTTCACCGTTTTGCCGTCTGATGTCTCTAGTGAGTGAACGTATGTGCTTAATTGTTTCCTTTTTAAATTTCTGGCTAATATTTTACCGGGTCTATTACCTCCCTCGTAGAAGTATTGTTTCAGGTATAATGCTTTGCGTTGGTGTATTTCTGTCAGGTGTTGTTTGAGCTGCTGCCTGATGTCTGTAAGTTCATTGAGAATTTGCTCATTGTGGGGGTTTTGTTTGTGAGTTATTTCCAGAGATCTAATCGTTTGTAAGAGTTTAGTGTGTTTGTCCCTAGACATTTTGTTTAGTTTAGACTTCTGTTTTATAAGCATGCCTCTAATTTCAGATTTATGGGCTTCCCATTCTATTTGTCTAGAGGAAGATGTTTGAGTGTTTAGGGAGAAGTTTTCAGTGATTTCTTTTTGGATGAGTTCTAGAAAGATTGTATCATTTAGTAGGGAGTCCTCTAGTCTCCATATTTTATGGGAAACTGGGATGTCTGGCCAGAGTATTTTACAAGTTACTGGGGCATGATCCGACCACGTGATCGAGCCAATGTTGCACTCTCCTGTGATAGAAAGGCCCTGTGAGTCAGTGTATATGTGGTCAATTCTTGTATAACATTTATGGGGGTTGGAATAGAAAGTGTAGTCTCTCTCTAAGGGGTGCAGGGTCCTCCAAACATCATGGAGTGTTAGTTCGTGTAAGATCTTTCTTATAACTTTCAGTTTTCTAGCTGCTAGGCTTGAGATCCCTCTTGATGAATCTATGTGTGGTTCCAGTGCGAGATTGAAATCTCCTGCTAGAAAAACTACGCCTTGTGAGTGGTCTAGAATCAAGTTAGCTATCTTTTTAAAGAATCCAGTTTGCGTTTGGTTAGCTGCATAGATGTTAATAATCGTAATTGGGTGACTATACAGAAGGCCCTTAACTAGTATGTATCTGCCAGTGGGGTCTCTTTTGGTGTGGAGAATTTGTATGGGTAAGGTTCTATGGAATAAAATGCCCACTCCGGCTCTCTTGTTGGGGCTGGAAGCGAAGTATGCGGAGGGGTATTGTTTGTTAAACCATTTAGGTTCTTTACCTCTTTGAAAGTGTGTTTCTTGGATCATGAGACGTTGGCTATTAATTTTTTTATTTTTTATTTATTTTTTTTAAATATTTTTTTTATTGAGGTTGTGAAAAGAGTTAAAGAAAATATTGATCCAGTGACAATGAGAATATAACAGAGAACGATACATTGTATACCCAAAAACATAGCAAAGAAGTAGAGACAAAACCAATCTGGGCTTGGATTCTGTGTGTCTCTGGAAGAATATCCGAACAATAACTATATAGTATAAAACAATATCTGGTATCCATATTGCAAGAATTATAGACAATGAAATTTACAATCAATATCTAGGAAACAAACGTACAATTGTAAGATATGTATAACCAACACAAAAGTAACGGATAATGAAACATCATTTTTATATTTTATATATATATATAATAAATATAGTCACCCCATTGCCATTCAAGAAGTTATTTAATCTAATAAAAAGAAAACATTTGGGGCAATTGGGGATTAGTTTTTGATTGGCCACTTTTGGACCAAGTTAGCGGGGAGGGCATAAGGAAGTTCAGCGGGCAAGAGCCGCTCAGAGTGGAGTGGGGGAGGAAATGGGGAGCGGAGCCTTATAAGATAATAAGATAGTAAAATGCAGGGATTAAGTAAAAGTCATATTATATCATCAGAAGGGCAGACTTCAAAGGGACAACCTGTTGTATATTAATAGGGAGGGTCCTAGTTTACTCTGGGTATAATAATAAACGAAATGAGGTGTATCTGTAACATATGATATTCTTATAGAACCCCGTACATAGTGGAGTTTTAGGGTCTATTTAAAAGTTGCATGTAATGCTCCGTTTAATGTGTAGCGGCTAAGTTATTCTCTAGTAAAGGCTATCTAGGCAATAGATGCAGAAGTTAGGTATGTAAGTTATAGAAGGATTAGCTACAACATCGAGACAAGTCTTGAGTAAGTATAAATGAGGCTTCAGGTCTCGATTGCTAAAGATACCTATCTGTACTGAGAATTATGCAGGGCCTAAAGCTGGAACCAAAACCTAACATATGAAAACAAATCTCTAGATTATAATATCAACAATAATGGAGCAAGCAGAATAAAATAAGGAACGACATAGGACTATTGAAATTATAAAGGTGAGCGATTCCTCTAGGCTTGGTAAAAGGGGTTGAGAGAGGATTAGTATAAAAAAACAAAAAAACAAACAACACCTGTATATTATTAGGACCCACTAAACAAAACCCTGAAGTGTGCGCACCCTCATGCAAAAAAAACTACAAGTGATGATAGCAAGGTAAAGTCTAATTATATGCTAGGAACAATTTTTTACCTATAACTGTACAACAAACATCCAAGTTATATATTAAATAAAAATAGATCAAGAGTTATGAACCAGACATAGTTGTAGGATTATATTAGTTCATGAGACCAGATTTGGGGGGTAGATTAGACTAAGCTAAGTATGAACTGCTGATAGTACACATTGAGCAGAGAACTGACCTTCAATATTTTTAGGTGATTCAAATGAGCTATGTAATGTGTAGTGAGCTCAATATGAATGCTATCTTTCTTACTCATGGGTCCCAGATTTACAAAGGAGCTGGCGGAGTGGAATGAGTAACAGACTGAAAGACAAGTCCCCATACTATATTAGCAGCGATAATGGAGCAACTACTGCGGCCCAGAGAGCTATATAACATGGCCATATAATTATATTATATTATATATGGCCATATAATATGACTGGATGGATCGCCTCTGGGTTTAATGGATGGGGTGAGAGAAAAAACAAAAACAAAAAAAAAAAAAAAACCAGGGGAAGGGCAGATAATCCAAAAACAACTATTAGGATCCAATAAACAATGCCCCAATGTGTACAAACCTTCAGACATATATATACAAAAAAAATAAAAAAAATAAGTAGTGATAATAGGGTTAAGGTTACTTAAATTTTAGCTAAGGAGGGAGTACCTTAACATGAGGGTTAATAAAATATACACGGTACAGACATGGTATGATGTATCACCAACACAAAAAAAAGAACAAGAACGATCAGCTCACATGTCCTAAAGAGACAATTTAGGCTGTTATATATATCTTTAAGGGCTTTCTCTCAGCCCGTGCCTACTACTGGTATATACAGCATACGGGGTCGGCTTGTAAGCGTCATATATGTATATCTACACAGTATTAGCAATGTTGAGAGAGTTAACAATAATTTTACTGAGAATAATAATTGAACAATATAAACTCCTGTGTGGAGTAAACCTATCAATTTACAATCTTCAATTATGGGGGTATTGGATGGGAGCTATTCTCTTGGATGTTCTTTGTATCCTCATGTCCCAACACCTAGGTATGGGAGTCATGTAGAAGAGACCGCAGGGATGCTGTTATTAAATTATCCCACTCCACAGTATAGAGTGTATGCATTGACCTGGGGAATAGTGTATATTGGTAAGGGTTAAAGAGTTCTAAAGAATTAGGTAAGATAGGGGAGCTGAAATATCCTCAATATATATCTACCAGCACTATATGTGAGTCACATAGTAATAATAAAAGGACCTATTTGTTCTAATAGGGAGGGATATTAATAGAGAGGCTGGTGGTAGTGTTAACTGCTAAGGCATTTAGAATATATTGCAGACAATGGTCAAGCCTGTGGTACATTGAGTTGTGGGAGACTACGGATTATTTAATATATATTGCAGTAAACAGAATTAAGCTCCACAAAGAATTATATGTTGCAAGGATAATCCCCATATTAATAAATGCAGCAAGCTTTGGTTAAGGAAGTTTTTAACATAGGGATGTTCCGGTGCAACAAAAAGAAAAAAAAAAGAAAAAATTTACTAGTATCAAA
This sequence comes from Bombina bombina, assembly GCF_027579735.1. NCBI lineage: Eukaryota > Metazoa > Chordata > Amphibia > Anura > Bombinatoridae > Bombina > Bombina bombina. The sequence continues at coordinate 1,134,780,985 of NC_069504.1, read as the reverse complement.
GTTTGAATAAATGCATAACTGGGACTAATATAAACAACAACAAAAAACATTATGAGTATAGAGAGGGTAGCAGAAGGGTCAAGTGCCAATATGAAATTCCACATGAAATCCGGAGTTGCAGAGAAAGCATAGGGACAGTATTCTGTCAGTTTACAGTAATAAGTAAAGTTCTCTGTAGTGTGATCGGTTTCCTCTTCTGCTATGGTGATGTTCCTCAGGTCAACCTATCCCAAAATGGCACCAAAGTCTTTGCCACAAGACTAACACAAATGGGAATAAAATGGTGCCTGTACGTAAAATAAAGGATATTAGGTTTAGCCCTTTGACAAAGCAGACGTGCGTGTTGTGCAAAGCATGGGCTTTCTCAAGGCCCTCCATATGGTAATTGGTCACTCTGCACTCCGCTGAAGAAAGCGGATTTCTCTGCTTAAGCTCAAGTTTCCCTGTGTCATGGAGTAGGTAGCGTGCGACCTCGGCACCCATGTGATGCTCGTGAGGCTGCATGGAAGTCTCCACTGTTTCTGGAAAGGTCTGCCCCGCAAGCTCCGTCTCCGTCAGATCAGATGGACTGACCTGCATATCCGGGCACTTCAAGGGCTTCTGTCTGGGATGCTGCAGTGCTAGGGGACAAGTTAATGGAAACTTCAGGCTTTCCTTCCGTTCTGGCATAGAGGTTAGTGGCATAGAGGTTAGTGGTGTGGGTCCTTCTTTGAGTATCACCACATGGACTGCCGCCGCTTTCTGGGTCTGGGTGCAAGACAGCCCTCGGTCCGACTTCACATTCCTGTGCTCTGTTAGGGTGATGTGTAGCTGTTGCTGCAAAGGCTGCTCAGCGCTGCGCACTATGAGTGCCGTGGTTAGGCCAATTGGCAGGTCTTGCTGATGGGTTTCCCCATTAGGGCAGTTAGCCGCGGATCTTAGTGTGTGAAGAAGATCTGTTTGCTGCCGGTCAAATCGGGAGCTAAGCTCAGCAAGGATGTAGGCTAGATCTAGCATTCTGAAGGTGCGCTGAGCGGTGTTCTTGTTAGTGTGAACGGTGGCCCCCACAATGAGTTAGGCACTGGGTGGATACGCTGCACTCACGGCTCTCGTTGTCATAAAGGAGAGAAGGCTGTGTAATAGCTTGTAACTCTGAATCAGCTCGACAGATATTACAGGTTTCTAAGGTTGAGTAGCTAGCGAACTAGATACCCTCAATGGCTTCCATGTTTGTGCAGGCGAACACCATGTGGCTTTCCTGTCGGGCTTATATCTGTCTTGCCATCCAAGTCACAGTTTTTGAAGTCTGCCCATATGCAGTAGGGAACGTCAGTTTGTTACCGGGAAAGTTGTGGCCCATGAGAGGCAGATAAGCTTAGAGAATAGGCACAAATACTATACAAAGTTCAGGAGCTCAGCTAAGATGCGTCCTGCCATGGCGGTGGTTGGCTCTGCCCCCTGGCTATTAATTTTATTCAAGTCTCGGAAGGCTATTGAACGCTTCCCTGGGCTATTTAGGCCCTTGGCATTAATTGTGGTTATCTGTAATGTGTGGTCCTGAAATTTGCTGATCTTGGGTTGCATCTTGGAAAGGGAGGGGAGAAAAAAAAAAAAAAGGGGGGGGGGGGGAAAGGGAGGGTGGGGTTTTACAGTGAGAATTAAAGTAGCGAGGAGAAAGCAAAAAGAAAGAAGAGAATAAGGTATCTTCTCAGAGTAAAGTGAAGTAGAGAGTAACCAGCTGACCTAGACTTTTTCTCTCTGAACTAGGCTAAACAAGTATTCTCTTGAGAATTCTAGGTGATTTATTTAGCTAATTCTATAGCTTTTGGAGAAATGTAGTCTGGGAGAAGAGGTAATGTTTTCACTGTATCCAGTACAATGAATATGATAACTTATAACAATAAAACTGGAAATGAGGGGTAGTTCATCCATGCACAGCAAACAATAAACATTAATAAGTGTTATAAATAACAGGTACAAACCCTCCTGTGAACTGACCATCAGGAGAAGCCAAAAAGGAGAATAGGAGGGAGAGAAAGGGATGGAGGAGGGAAAAAAGGAGGGGGGAAGTAGGAGGGGAGAGGGGAGAAGTGGGTATAAGGGGGAAGGGAGGAGATAAAGAGAGAAGGAGAGGAGGATAAGGCATAGGGGGAGAAAGAGAGGAGACAATAGAACATTCTTAAACAATAAGGCTTCACATTATGAGTAAGTAATATAAACCTAGGAACAGTGATGTAAACGTATTAGAATGCAAAGACAACGATGTTTTGGTATAAACTGGTTAGTAATGAGGTATCTCTACTATTGTATTGATAATTTATCAAACCATATGTCTGTCCTTCCTCGAAGAAACATGCTTACTGAAAACCTTACATAGTATAATTCAGCAGTCTTGCCTTAACAGGTGGTGTGCATATATCTCATCTCTTGATAACAGACATAGATCACCTCTATTCCCCTTAGGGGAGGAGAAGGGGGGAGGAGGGGAGAGGGCTGAAGAGAAGGGAAGAAGGGGAAGGGAAAGGGGAGGGAGAGGGGGGAGGAGGAAGGGAAAGGAGGGGGGAAAGGGAGGCGAGAGGGAAGAAAGGATGGAGGAGGGGGGAGGGGGAAATAAAGGGTAAGGAGGAGAGGGAAAAGACATAAGGGAGGGGAGTGACAGGGGAAAATTCCTAGACATCAAAGCTTCACATTTTGTAGAAAGGGTGAGGAACTAGTAACATAATTGCAAACATATCCAAATACAAGAACAACACAAATTTGGCAAGAACTGGTTGGTGATGAAACTTTTTCAGCACTGTGTTGAAGAATTATCAGTCCAGTTGTCAACTATATTTCTGGGATGTATGTTCAATGGTAATCATACAGAAAATGATACAACAGGGTATGTAATAACTAGAAGTGAGCATGTACTACATTCCCTAAAAACAGACATATTATGCATTTACTCATCTGAATTAGCAATGTCCTTTGGTGATCCAGATCTGTACGATTCTCTTCCAGGTGACTGATGTGGATCTAAGTATTCCTTGTTAAGTCCAGCTCTTTATAGAAGAGTTGGGGGTTAGTACCAGGCCTGTAGATTACTGCCTTGTTATTGTGAGTCACTATGATGGAAACTGGAAACCCCCAGCGGTACTGTATCTTGTTCTTGCGGAGGTGAGATGTTATATGCGAGAGTTTGCAGCGTTTCTGCAGGGTGACTGGGGACAAGTCTGTGAAAATCTGAATTTCCTCCCCTACATGTAGAATAGGATGCTTTGCCCTTGCGCTTTTAAGTATGTTTTCCTTATCCTTGAAACTCAAGAACTTTACTATGATGTCCCTGGGAGGAGCTTTAGGAGGAGGTTTCCGCCTAAGAGCCCTGTGGGCCCTTTCAATTGGAATTTCTCTAGCTGAGGGGTCATCCCTGATTATCCTGAACAGGGCCTGTAGATAACCTTCTATAGCGGGGGGGTGGACAGTTTCAGATATCCCTCGAAACCTAAGATTGTTGCGTCTGCAACGATTGTCCAAATCTTCCATTTTATCTGTTAAATAAAAGATTTGTTCAGATTGACTCCGCAGGTCAGCAGTATTGTGTTTGATGTTTTCTGTGACTGTGTTATGTTGTTCCTCTATCTTCAAGACCCTGCGGTCTAAGGCACTGATATCTTTTCTTAGGTCCCCAAAAAGAGACCTCATTTCTTTGAGCACTCCCTGTATGTCTTCTTTTGAAGACAGATGCTGCAAATCGTATCTTGTGATATAGGATGTCAGAGATATATCATCTTGGCTGCTTAGCATAGATGAGGTGTCTTGTCTACTCTCCATTTCTTCTCTGCTATTGCCTGCTTTGGGATCAACAGGCTTTAAGTATTGACTAAGGGAGTTATTAGGCCTTGGTGTCCCTGCTTTGTGCTGTTTCTTGCAAGGCATCACATAGAGTTAAAGTGCTTGGGGAAGCTCCAGGATGTGTGTGACTTAGTTGAATGTGTAGCCACTAGTTTTAAATATATCCGAAGATAAAGATAAAGATAGGGAAAGTCAAATGAGCCCTTTATACACGGCACCTGAGTTTCAAAATGTGGCGTTGTACAGGTTTAGAGCCAATAAATAAACAACACTGATTGCCCAAATGACAGTGAATGCAGATCGGTGATACCAGAGCTCCAAAGCCCACGTATGAACTGTTTCCTATATGGCCAGGGGTTTATTACAAGGCCCTATATCACTGGCCTGCTGTTTTTACCCAGTCCTTGCCTGTGTAATTATAAGTGTGCTAGGAAGGTATATGCACAGGTTCCCAACCTTACCCTTATTAAACTTGTTCACCTCTATCCTCTCGATGCTGGTAGAATGGGGGAAAGATTAAACCCCATGCGGTGTGGCAGTGAGTACCTTATTTGTGTCTCCTCAGCAGCCGTCGAGCAGTCGCGGGTATTTCCCCGCCGATGGCACCTAGTCTGGATCTCTGCTCCCGCTGACCTCCTTTCCAGTGAAAAGCTGTACTAGCCCTGTAACGGACTCCAGCTGCAGTCAGGTGAGGTGTGCTGCTCCCGGGTAGTGTGGCGTACTTTGCACCGCTTGCGGCCTGTAGCTTATGCAGGGGATAGAAGTTCTCCTCTGTTTTAACGATCAGATGCTCGATGTTGGATGGTATGTCCTGTTCTTCTCCTTGCCCGGCTCTAGTTTAGTGCATTAAAAATGAGGGTTTGCACTATGTTATGCGGTTTTTGCTGGCAGTGGCGATGGGAGCCCTTTCAGTGTGCGGCCATATCCCCCAGCGTGGCCCGGCTCCGCCCCCCTTTTTTATTTTTTTTAAAAGCAATGTTAGTTTGTTATGGGGTAATTTACGGGGTGTTAGGTTAGGGGGTTTAGATGTCAGTTGGTTACTTTGGGATGGGGATGTGGCAGTTTAGGGGTTAATAGTGTAGTGGGTTACGTTAAGTTTTCTTTTGTATATCATTTGTAGTGGTCTCCTTTAAAGAGTTTTAATGTTTGTTTGTTTGTTTTAATTGATGTTTTACTTGTGATGCCAGTGTCCTTGTGTGAGAAGTGAACAGTTACACTGCGTCATCATTTATTTGAACTTGCAGGTATCTTAGAGGGCAGGTACAAATATTTATGTGTCTAAGAAGGGTCTCATTGAATCTAGAACTTTATATAATTAATATAATTTAATATGATATGTTCTGGCTGAAAGTTATAGGTTTAAAGATGTTTACAATTTGATTGCATTCCAGTATTGCTCACCTCTCCTAGACACCTAGTTTTCCTGTTAAGCATAATGCAAGTAATCACATCCATCAATAGGGGTGAAGCAGAATTTGTTCTCTTGGCAGACAACAGAAGAAGATTCGCTGGGCAATATTTTATGTAGCAGGCAAGGCACTGTTTGTTCCACCGGCACAGGACAGGGACTAAGATTATTTAGGGAAGGGAAATTAGAACCTAATGAAAAAAGTTAAGCCGCAACAACAAATCTTAAAAACATGAAAATTTATATGATCCTTAAAATCAGTAGTTCACAAGAGGGGTTTAATCTAACATTGATCTAAATTAGAAGCTAACCCTATTTCCTGCTTCTTTGCCCTTCACAACATTGAGGAAATGTAAGGCAAATTGCCTGGAATGCACATAAGGGTTAAGGCCAGGATGGAGGAGTGGGACTGTTCTTGTGTGTGTGAAAACAAATGTTGCAGTTAGAGAGGAGGGGTTTGGCTAAGTGGCATTGGATATTACATAATATAATATCTAATTTAGCTAATATCTACTATGAAATGATTTAGCTGCATTGTGAACAAACACTGGAATTGGTTATATCAACCCCTCCTTTTTGTTCTCAACTACAGACTTGTAGAACAAAAGAAATAGACAGTACTTCTAAAAAAAAAAAAAATAGGTCCCAAACTATAAGAGATAATGTCACATCTAAAGAGCCTTAATTTAGCCTAAGAAATTCATTACTTAGATCACAGGAACCCCTGTGGATAGGAAACCGAAAGGTATACAAATTGAGATACCTTTACAGGATGACCAAAAATTTAGATGTCTATTATCTCAGTGTTAAGTGTCCCTACTGAGTTTCAAATACACAAAGCTCAGATGTATGTCTCAATGGAAAATAGCAGGAGCCCATCAGATGACAGACAGACTCAAAGAAGCATAACTTTTGGAGAGAAAAAAACAAGTTTTAGTGCCCAGTATATTCTCTGCCATTTTGGGACACTTTCTTGAACAAAGGAAGATAACATTTTGAGGCCTGTACCTTTGCACATAGTGGATAAATCCTTCTTAGATGAGCCACAAGAAATTCTGGAAGCGAAACACTCATTTGGTTATTTGTAACGTATAAAGGGTTGTTTCATACTTTTATATTTAAATCAAAGGTATTTTGTTGCTACAGTTAGATTGCAGCTGATAATTTAAAGAGCACAATTGGTATTTTAAGTTTATATCCATAGTCCTATGTAGTTTTAACTAGTCACAATAATGCTAAGTAATCTTATTTACTAGATACAGGTCTTTTGTATTTCATATCTCTAAGTTAGGCTTATTATTGTGGAATTTCATATAAATTGGCTCTTTGCATTAATAATATATACAATTTCTGATGTTTTTATTTGAAGTTATAAAGAATCATTTGTGGGCTAAATAACTTAATTATACTTGTCTGAAAGTTATAAGAAATCTATTGAGATCCAGTAAGATTTGTGTTAAGTATCTTGGTATATTGTTTATCTAAATACTGTGAAGCTAGCGGTCCATATTCTGGTATTTCATTGTGGTATTTTAATGTGATTAATTGTGAGTAAGGTTAATTTTAAAGGTATATTTTTTTATGATCTGTTGTATAGAATATTGTAACGGAATAAGCGTGCATAGTTGATTCAAAGCTAGTCTCTACTTAATATATTTCAATGTGTTTATAAATTTAACTAATTTCAAGAATTTAGGAATAAATATTAATTTCAATTGTTTCGTATATACATTTTTATTAGAGGTTATTTTAAAGAATAATATAAATAAATTATATATGATACTGACATAATATCTGGAGGCACAGCTATAAGATTATTATCTTTATCATATTGATATAACATAGTTTGCAGTGAATAGAAATTATTAAATAGAAAAAAGAAAAAAAAATAATAATTGAAAAATATTTTTTTAATTTTTTTTATTAATATTTCAAAATTAATATTAATATTTTTTTTTTAAATTCTCTTGTTGGTCAAAATTGTATTAGCGTTTTAATTTAACCAAATATTAAGCCAAAATAATAATGTCTGTTACTAGAAGTGAATCAAATGAATAAAATATGTTCCCTAAAATTACCCCTCACTAAGGGTGATCTCCCAAAGATAGATGTTATAGGCCACATTAAAAAGAGGTTTAATATTGTGGGTGATTTAAATTATTATATGGATATGCTTGCAATTAAGGCCAAAGGTATTGCTATTGATAATGGAAGGTGGAATGAAAAAAGTGAATTGTTCCAAGAATTATTAAAAATTAATCAATGCAAAAATCTCAAAAAACGGTATGAACTAATACTCAAATCCTGGCCCCTTGTAATATGCATTATTGATGAAATGTCCATACTGCTTAGAGAAAAGGAATTGCAAATACAGGGGCTAGAAGATTATATTTGCTCATCACGCAAGTGCGAAGAGAGTATAGAAATGGCCAAAAATGAAATTGTTACATTTAAGACATGGCCGCCTTAGATAAGCATAACCTAAATTTACTAGCCAAAATACAAGAGTTAAATAAACAACTTGTGTGAAGCCAGAAAGAACTTAGTGAACTTAAAAGGCAGTTTTGCAATAATATGCCCCCTTCTGCAATGAGGATAATGCAGGTATTTTAAATACCCTTAAAGAATTGATGAGAAGTGAATTATAGAACTTTAGGGAAGAATTTAAACACAGGTCACTGGTTGGCTCAGAATTAAGCTTCCCACATAGACAGTCACCTCATGTTTTAAATTCAGGGAAATACAACACTTCAGAGGGGGCGGCAGTGATTATAGTGAGTCAGAGGGTGGAGCCAGCTACCCAGATAGCCCACATAGTTCTAATGTACATAAGGGGTCTCCCCATAGTAAAAGTAGGGCAGATACGGAATGCTCCAACCCTAACAAGCAGGTCTCTAGGAAGACCCAAGGTGCGTCTAATAAGGTATATGACACCCCTAAAATAATTAAATTTTTAAGTGGCACAGTACCTAAGTTTTCCAACAAGGGAACCAATTCTATAATTGACCACTTAGTGACTTTTGAAAATGCTTTATCCATAATGAATGTTATTAATGAGCAGTCAAAAATTAAATTTCTGCCCTGGGTATTTGAGGGTAAACATCAAAAAATTCTTTGCTTCACTAAAGGATATGAATATTAATTCCTGGAGTGTAACAAAAAATCAGTGAAAAAAATAATTTAGGCAATATCGCACTAAAACCGCTGCGAAAATAGCTGTATACGGTTTAAAATGTAGTGCCAATCAAAGCCCTATAGAATTCCTTTCTGTACTAAAAAGTGCGTACAGTATGGCCAAAGATTACTCCATATTTGAAAGCTCAGAATTTGTGAATTTATTTTACGAAGCCTTGCTTGATGAGAACTGCTCATTGAACTGGCTGATCAAAGAGAGTACAAAGTTATATTCTATTCAGCAGTCTGGTAAACTGGGGGTTAAAAAGGAACCAAGGCCGGGGCGTGACCAAGCCACAGCCATGAGAAGACGCAGAATAGTGCAACCCTGAACCTTGCTTGCAGAAACTGTTGGCTTTTATATTAATAACTCAAGCTCTTAACATAATAGCCATCTATACCGCACAAAGAAAGAATCCTGATCCTGGATATACTAAAATTATCGTGATTAACTCAAGCTGAAGGGTTAATTTAGTACACTCAAATTGGAGCACTGTGGCCCATCTTACAATACCATCTACCCCCCACCCCCCCTCTTCCGGTGTGGGGGAGAGCGTATTTACTTTCTGATACTGTTACAGGGTTTAATACCATCTGGATCTAAGTCGCACATGGAGGAGGACCTCGTCCGACAGATATGGGCACTTTTGGGCAGTCTAGAGCATCGAATGTGCAGGAACTTCGAAGACCTCACGGATATCATCAGAGCGACTAGAGATGGGGAACATGGAGACTCGGCTAAGATGAGGGATAAAAAGAGAGTCCACTTGCCATATGACATGACATGCAGAGACGAGAGCTGTACCCCCTCCCCCAAGCTGGATTCTGAAAGTAAGACAAGAGAGCCACCAAAACAACAAGGATCTGATTCTCGTCACGGAGAGTTCATACCTCCTGCATCCGGGCTTGGTTCCCCCACATCGGCCAGGCTTAATAACCCTCAACTGAAGTTCTCTGCAGCTGTGACCCGGGTTGTTGCGGCTGGCCACTGGGTGCACAGGAAGACTTCGGTCAGAGAAAGGGGAACCACCGAGCTAACAGCAGGCATCATGGGGGAATGAAAAGACATTCACTACCGCACATACACCTTGGACATCCAGATACCCATACCCCACAGCTCATATGCCCTGTTAAGACTACCTCTACTCTACAGCCAATGGCTCCTATCGAACATACGGCTTGTCTACAGTATATATGGCTCTCCACCCTGCCGCCTCCATAGATTGTCTCATCTCCCAAAGAGAGGTTTTGGATGAAGAGACTACGGCCTCTGACAAATTTACTATAGAGCATCTCATCACCCACCTTTGGAGAACTTGTGATGCTAACATCAATATTGCCCTTTTTCTTTCCCATACTGCAATGGAGGACAGGTTGTGTGCCCCACTACCATATCAGTTTAAATGCTTGTCTGTTAACATATGTGTTCCTACCCCATTAAGTTAGCTCTGGGGCTCTTATGTTTTACCAGGTTCTTATTGTAGTTATGTGGTTGTTTTTACAAATGTCTCCATGTTTTTATACATGACTTTTATAAAGTTACTACCTGCCTAATTAAGTAAGATCAAACTCTCCCCTGGGTATATAGATATCTATTTGTAGACACCCAATAAGAACCTATCCAGATGTACTCGGATTACGTGAAGGCAACTTATCTGCTCTTGCTACAAACTGATTTCTACTCCCCCTGTTTCACTAACTACGTCACATCAGTTTAAGATCCTTAGAAGGCATCATACAGATTGCTAGCACTAGCTGTTCCTAGACCCATATACGTAGAGACAGTCGAATCCAGGCTAAAATACTCTTATTTTCTGGCCTATAAAACCTAGGTGCCCCCAGGATATCTACCTAGAGATAAATCTATACACTGACCCCCCCTTCCAGTCTGCCAATACTAAGGTGTACGCTATACTCCTCTGCCTTCAAACTTAAATTATTTCCAAATGTACAGCTACCCGTATGTCTTGTACCTCTATATCAAACTCTTGTCCTGCTCATGTATGGTTTCATTGTCTTCACTGAAAGCCTAGATAGAGGATAGTTAGTGGGTGGATTAGACTGAAGATCTTACTTTATGTATGCTCTTATTGTTATTTATAGCTCAGGGGTCTATGGTCACACTGTCATCTGCAGTACGCCTACATCCCATAGATAGATCTACTTGTATACACATAATAACCACATGGTAGATATCAGTAAGATGTAACCCCGATGTACGCAGCTTCTCAATATAGATACACCAACGCAGCTTCTCAATATAGATACACCAACAAAGAGATTCTTTACTATTTAACTATTACCTTGCTTAAAAGCCCTAATTATATTACAATCTTTCCACTCCATTCAGCCACAGACAAATAGTAACACGCACTTAGTACTCTGGGAGGTATGAAGGGCACAACAGGACTAGCCTATGTATCATTATGCTTATTATTTGTGTATATCATAGCATGATGTCATAAGAGACTTTGATGTATATATTATATTGGAAATATGTTAACATTGCTATGAATCTGACTTTTTCTAGGATGTGCAGATTAATCTATAGGGTAATGCTTCCAGGTATTTATAATATTGGTCACCTACTCTCTTTAGCCCTCGCTTGTAGACCAACTACTTTTTGCAATAATGTATAGTTCTAAGCCACTTGCCCATGTTTCTAGGTACTTTATTATTTAGGAGTGATAGTAACTAGCTTATTAGTTTCCATAGTGACAGAACATATATCATGCATTATATTCTAACGCAACTAACTCTCTGGAAACTCATTTTTAAGCTGCCTATTTTTTATATTTTACTATAGCTATCTGAGCCTTCTACAATATCTCTTGACCCTATATATATATATATATATATATATATATATATATATATATACCTGTTTCACCCAAGATCTCAATGCTCTCCACTAGAATAGTTTTGAAGGATACACCAGTTATGTAGTACATACCTCCAGCATAGTTTATGGTCAGATATTGTATTTAGTATATCCCTCTCTACTCTTTTATGGTGCAAACACCTCTTTCCTCATATATTCTAAAACCCTTCCCCAATCTAAAAAGCCTCGCCTCCCCCCCCCCCCATTTTGAGTGGCTCTCGCCCGCTGTTAAATTCCCTTATAACCACCATCAGATGGCGCCTGATAAGCTACTATGCCATGCAGTCTTAGATTACTCTTTTTTTTTTTCTCTCACAACTGGTATAGAGGTACCTCTCTATTAGTAATTCTAGAAGTTCAATTTCATCTTACTTCTTATCTACCAGAGATGTACTCAATCATATCTACTTTTATAAAGACGGTACCATATGCCCAAAGAGGTTCTAGTGACTTGTCACCTTCTACTACCATCTCATGGAATACTATTCTTATAAAATAAAAATGAGGTTTCATAGCCCTATTTCCTAGATGACTCCCTGCAGTATACATTAGTTACGGTACCTACCCCCTGAATATCCTTAAGAAATGTGTAATGTAGTGACATGGCATATGATAGAAGTTATCCTCTTCATGTAAGAAAGCACTTTGTTACTGTACATTGATTATCATTATTCAAGGAAATAGCCACATATTATTTTACACAGGGTGGATAGGACCACCATATTGGTATTTGGATGTCATCTCTTATGCCGACATCTCATTTGATATGTATATGCATGTTATTATGTTATTATTCCGTTGGAACCGTCTTGTGGACACACTTTATTGGTTGCTATTTCTCAAAACCTCAATAAACATTTTCTCAAAAAAAAAAAAAAAAAAGGAACCAAGGCCAAGCCCTAAAATTGTGGCAGAAACTAGGGTGTCACCTAGCCCCCTCAATTTGGAGTCTAAAAACAAAACTTATGCGGAGGTGGCCTGAAAAAACAGGCCATCCCCACAAAGTTTTAACTCTGCCCCTCCCACATCATGGGCCAAGATGCAGAGAGAATATACTAAAAATGGGGGGCATACCCAAACAAATAGTTATCCTCAAAGAGATGAAAACCCACGAAGTTATCAGTATCCCCGTAAAAATAAATACCAAAAGTGGCGAAAATACTCTCAAGGTAACCAGATACCCCAAGTAAATAGTGCTCCCCAGGACATTAACGCTGAACAAATTGAATCCCAAAGATAACCACGTCAAAATAGGAATAATAGCTATGATTCTGAGGGATCCCAAGGATCCAGGAAGCAATACCCTGCGATGTCAAAAAATCGGTCCATGGGTAAAAATATCTTGTCCATTCAAGTGGCCAACTCAGTATGCAAGTAAGTCAATTATGTACACTATTTACTAATGTGAGTCAAGCTTTGACGGCTCAGCACCCTAATAATTCTTTTTTAGGGGTACAGCCAGTGGCCAGCAGTGGGCTACAGGCACAGTCATAAATAATGTGGTATTACCTGAGAGAGAGGGGAGAGAAATACCAAATGAAATTATAATAAATGTCAATAATGGTACTAATCATGTTCTCTCCCTACAGCCAAGAAACGGACGTTTTAGCTAAGATGACAAGCAACCTTAGCCGGGAAGCTCTAACAAACCTCTTCTTTTGCAGCTTTCTCCTAACCTTATTCCCACAGATGCAGTACACAGGAACCCTGTCAACCCTATAACAGAGGAAAGGACTGGTAAGAATGAAAATTCTTCTGCATCAGATACCGTGGTGGATTAAGGTAACTCATGGTGAGGCCCACAGATATGTAATCATGCTAATTTGATGTGTGAAATGGTAGAAACTGCAAGGAGATATTATGTATTAGCTGAGCTCCAGGATTCAGTCTCCAACCCTATCATGGGATTACTTGATACTGGATCTCAGGCAACTATTTTAACCCACAGGTACTACACACAGCTAAATGAGCTAACAACCCACAAACCTAAAATAAAAGAATTTGATGGTTCACTAATAGGTGTTGGGGGTGACTCTCTCAAAGTCTATGGTATGGCATGGTTAAAACTAAGGCTGGGGAACAGGGTAATAAGGCACCCTGTAATTATAGTGGATCTGCTAACTGATTAATTTTATTGGTAGTGATCTCCTGAAGTGATTAAGCACCATAATTGATTGCATAAATAATGTAATTTGGTCTCAAGTAAAAAGGCCTATTAATGATGAGCGGTCCAGCATTACTCACACCCGACATAACTTCCATGTGGTGGAAGAGAAGCCAGATGCTGTGGAGATTCATTTCAGGAATGACTATATACCTGAAATCACTATCCTACAAATAGATGATCAGCCTCCTTTAAGTGGCTCTGCTGGTAATACTTTTAATATTTCGCTTGGGAAAATAGCAAATATTTCCTTAGACGGCAATGTATTAACAATATACCTCCACATGGGGGACCTTAAATCCCCTAAAGGGGGGGGATCATTCGCAATTCCTCACAGAAATTGTGAAAGTTTAAGAGGATCTATTTATCCCTATGCAAATGCATTACCTTGGGAAAACCAAGTATGCCAAATTGAGCTTAAAACAGGAAGCTAGCTATATAAGCGAAGGCTTATTAGTGCAGATAGCTGAACCTAAAGTGATTAAATATCTTTCTCCCCAAGATCTCTTGGTCCATGACCTTGATGATAAGTGTGAAAGCTTTAACATCACAGCTAAGTGTTTATTATCTATCTCCATAGGTAATAAATCAGCGAAGCACCTGTTTTTAGTTTGAAATACTCCCCATAATCAAATATACATTGGCAATGATCTCTTACATAGATATGCCATACAAATAGATTTCATTAACCTTTGCCTCTGCAGCAGGTTAAAGGGGGACCCTGAAGTATTTCAGGATGAAAATGCAGCCCTGAAAACAAACCAGCAAATGCCATATGCTGTGAACATGCAGGTGTCTGACGAGGTGTCTGCTGGGGCTGATAAATTCCCCTTATCCTTACAGGTAAAAAGAGGTCAGAAATTAAAAACTTCTGAAACACTAATTTGCCTCTCCCATAGAATGAAAAATCTGGATATAACAATGGCACATACTCACATGGTAAATATTGGAAATATTCTGATACATGTTGTTGTACATAACATGACCACACCCTTATCCAAGGGTACTACCATAGGATATGCGCTGGAATAGAGTTATTACACTTTTATATTCCAGAATAATGTAATTGGGCTAATACCTGAAGGATACTTAACTGAAGAACAATTAATAGAACAATCCTTTGCATATATGCCAGAGGGACTATTTACAATTCAGTCTATTTATCCCTTCAGCTCAGAGGAAGGCATCTGTAAAATTGAAGAAGCCTCTCTAGTATTTGATCAGCTGATCAGAGAGCAAGAATACCCCAATACCCAGAGTCATGAGGGCAATGAAAATTATAATCAAGGGGATCTCACCTCTAGGTTGGAAGAAGCCTATGAGATAGGATGGCCTGAAATCTTTCCAGGAATTCAGCAAATAGTCAAAGAGCAAATCTCCTTATCTAATGGCTGTTCCAATGAGGATCAACGCCGACAGCTACGAGAACTCCTGATGGAGTACAATTATATTTATGTTAGGGATTCTTATGACTGTGGGACTACAAACTTGCACATTGCAAGAATCCAAACAGATCCCAATGCACAACCTGTCTTTGTTAAACAATACAGACTTCCTTTAGCCTCATATTATTCTCTTGCAGAAATCATAAGGAATCTGGAAGAAATAGGTATCATCAGACAGGTGCACAGCTCTTATAACAATCCTATTCTAGGTGTTCTTAAGCTCAATGGACAATGGCGTTTGTGTGCTGACTTAAGACAGCTAAACAAACGAGTGTACATGTCTGGCTGGCCTGTGCCATATATTGACCAGTGCCTAGCGCAGATGCATTGATTGTGCACAGGTATATTGGACCATAAAGGTACATGAGGAGGACCAGTATAAGCTTGCATTCTCGTTCCAAAAGGTCCAGTATGCATTCCAGAGACTCCCATTTGGATACATAAATTCAGAACATTCATTTGCTGTATTCATGCATAAGGCATTGACCTGATGCACTGGAAAGGGGGACCTTATCTTATGTTGATGGTGTTTTAATCAAAAGCACAGACTTTGAAAAACACATCACAGAGCTTAAACATGTCCTCAGCCAACTTAAAACGGCAGGTGTCAAATTATCCCTACAAAAAGCTCAATGGTGCCGCTCTTGTGTAATGGCATTGGAGTGAGGCTCAAGAGACAGCCATCAGAGAGCTGAAGAGGAAACTCACTCAAGCACCTTGCTTAGCGTACCCTGAAGGGGGTAAACCTTTCTACTAAGAGAAAGGTTACACAGATATAAGCATGAGTGCTGTTTTATACCAAAAGCATGATAATTTAAGCAAAGTCATGGCTTATGTGAGCAAAACTTTATCCCCAGTAGAAATAAAATGTAGTGATTGTGAAAAAGCCCTCTTATCTACTGTATGGGCTCCACAAAATGTCCGCAGCTATATACAGGGTGAGAAAATTATTGTAGAAACAGCTCACCAGCCTTTGCTATATCTGCAAAGTGAGAGAATAAGAGATGGGAACCTGTCTAACAGCCGCATAACAGCTTGGACTTTTTACTTACAAGGCTGGTCTTTAGAAATTCGCTATAAGCAAAACAAAAAGAATCCAGTTGCACAGGGGCTTGCTGAGCTCCACGACTGTACTAATAAGAATCATGGGGAAGAATTATTAGAAGATGATTTCCTGGAGGAACAATTGCTTTCCCCGTATAAAATATACAATGAGGACCATTGTCAAACATTACCTTGGGTATATGTTGATGGTTGTTCTTACCATGCCACCATTGATAATGAGTGCAGATTAGTTGCTGGCATTGGTATAACTTAGGCGAATGGATTGCCAAACATTTCTATAGGTTTCAACATTGGACCAAGATCCAGTCAAGTTGCAGAACTAACTGCTGTTCTAAAAACCATTAAGATGGCTATTGAACACGGTATTCATGAATTTGTGATCATTACTGACTCAAATTATGTGCGTTGAGTGGCATGCCCTCTTTTTTGTCTCCACAATAAATAGTTATTGCATTTGCTGTCACCCGCCTGCTGTTTTCAAATTATTTGTGTGACAGTTTTGTTGAATACCTGCAAACTTGGAAAATAAATGGCATGCAGAAAACTAACAACAAACCAGTCAAGCATGGCAAGTTGTTCTGCAAGATTGATAATCTAGTGGTGTCCAATGTTTTAACCATACACTGGAAAAAGACCAAGGGTCATTCCAAGATTCTAGGTCCTTATAAAGAAGGCAATCATCTTGAAGATTCATTAGCCAAACAAGGAGCCATAACTAGAGAACTCCTTAATATCGACCACTTAATGGGTGCAGTCCAGGTAGAAGCCATTACGAGAAACAAGGGTAAACAACAGAGTGAGCCTAACCTGGTACAATAGAGTCAGGATTCTCCTACTGAGGACCTGATCACTAGTCAAAAGGAAGACCCCATTGTAGGCATCATCTAAACACATAGAAGATCCTGAAAGCAACCCCATCTCAAAAGAAGATCTTATAATCTTAATGAAATCCAGATCACAATTCAAGTTACTGGATGGTTTGTTAATTAAAACCTCCAAAACTGGTATCCAGCAATGGGTGGTACCTACAAAGTTCAGAGGTCTCATTCTTCAACATGCCCATGATGCTCCCACATCTGGTCATCGTGGCGCCAAATTAACATATGAAATATTACGTGACTACACCTTTTGGCCGCACATGTTGAAGGATGTTCAAACCTACTGTCAAGGTTGTTTAATCTGTCCACAGTTCCAACCCACTGCGCCAATGCATAGAGCGCCATTGCCGAAAAGGGGAATGGTAATGCCATGGTCAGATATACAAATTGATTTTATTGGTCCAGTAACTAGGTCATAAAGAGGTAACCGGTACATGTTAAAAGTAAAGTGCCTATTCACTAAATGGGTAGAGTGCATCAGTGCACCTCACAATAGTGATGAAACATGCTCAGCATTGCTAATCAACATGTGTTTTCCAGATTTGGTTTACCCCAGCTAATCAAATCTGATCGGGGAACCCACTTCACTAGCGAAGTGATAACCAAAATGTGGAAAATACTAGGGGTCAAAAAATCGCTCCATATTGCATATAGAGCTGCTTCAAGTGGTGGTGTAGAGCATTACAACCAGTCCATTGTGAAAATCCTCAAAACATTTGTGAGTGAAACAGGTAAAGACTGGGATGTAAAATTACCTCTAGTGCTAATGGCATTAAGAGCAATTCCAAGTAGTGCTACCAAGATGTCACCTTTTGAATTGATGATTGGTAGAAGAATTGTTCTACATCAGCATCTACTGTACTGTACATCAGACTAGAACTTGATAAATGCCGCCAATACACATCAATATGTGGAGAAATTAAGGAAGCACTTGCAATATGCCTTTGCATTTGCTCAAAGGAACATAGAAAAATCAGCTAAAACCTATTATGATCTCAAAACGTCCAAAAAAGAATATGAAATAAATGATAAAGTTTATCTTTATAGCTTTGGAAGAGATCAGGTTAAGGAGAAGAAATTTCTTCCATATTGGAAGGGTTCTTTTGTCATTACTGACAAAATATCTCCAGTTGCCTATAAAATTAGGATACCCAAAAATAATACTTTTATGGATGAATGGGTCCATATTAATCAGTTGCGAGCATGCCATCCTAGATCCCAACTACAATAATAGAGGGAGAATGAAGTGTCATATCCTCAAATGCACTAAATAAATATTGTAGTTAAAAGATGCCTTGCTAGCTAGCACGAGGACTCAAAATGAACGGACTCTATTCATAGAAGACTGTCTATGATGCATACTGTCAATACACTCACCAAGTACCACTGACTTTAAGCCAATTCAAATACATGTGTCATAAATATATTTAAAATTGGAAGGGGGATTTTATGTCAGGGTAAGGCTGAATGGCATTGGATATTGCATAATTTAATATCTAATAAAGCTAATATCTACTATGAATTGATTTAGCTGCATTGTGAACAAACACTGGAATGGGTGATATCAACCCCTCCCTTTTGTTCTCAACTAAAGACTTGTAGAACAAAAGAAATAGAAAGGACTTCTAAAAAAAAAAACATTGGTCCCAAACTATAAGAGATAATGTCACATCTAAAGAGTCTTTGATCACAGTCTCAGAAGAGAGGTAACTTCTAATGAATTATTGTTGGATAGCCTTACCAGATTGAAATCTCTAAATTAATTTAACCTAAGAAATGAATTACTTAGATCACAGATACCCCTGTGGATAGGCAACTAAATGGTCTACAATTTGAGATACCTTTCCAGGATGACCAAAAATTTAGATGTCTATTATCTCAGTGTTAATTGTCCCCTACTGAGTTTCAAATACACAAAGCTCAGGCGTACGTCTCAATGGAAAATAGCAGAAACCCATCAGATGACAAACAGACTCAAAGAAGCATAACTTTTGGAGAGAAAAATACAGGTTTTGGTGCCAAGTATATTCTCTGCCATTTTGGGACACTTTCTTGAACAAAGAAAGATAACATTTTGAGGCCTGTACCTTTGTGTATAGTGGATAAATCCTTCTTAGATGACCCACAAGAAATTCTGGAAGCAGAACACTCATTTGGTTATTCGTAATGTATAAAGGGTTGTTTCATACTTTTATATTTAAATCAAAGGTATTTTGTTGCTACAGTTAGATTGCAGCTGATATTTTAAAGAGCACAATTGGTATTTAAAGTTTATATCCATAGTCCTGTGTAGTTTTAGCCAGTCACGTTAATGCTAAGTAATCTTATTTGCTAGATAAAGGTCTTTTGTATTTCATATCTCTAAGTTAGGCTTATTATTGTGGAATCTCATTTAAATTGGCTGTTTGCATTAATAATATATACAGTTTCTGATGTTTTTCATTGAAGTTATATAGAATCATTTGTGGGCTAAATAACTTAATTATACTTGTCTGAAAGTTATCTGAAATCTATTGAGACCCAGTAAGATTTGTGTGAAGTATCTTGGTATATTGTTTATCTAAACACTGTGAAGTTAGCGGTCCATATTCTGGTATTTTATTGTGGTATTTTAATGCGATTGATTGTGAGTAAGGTTAATTTTAAAGGTATATTTTTTATGATCTGTTGTATAGAATATTGTAACGGAATAAGCGTGCATAGTTGATTCAAAGCTAGTCTCTGCTTAATATATTTCAATGTGTTTATAAATTTAACTAATCTCAAGAATTTAGGAATAAATATTAATTTCATTTGTTTCGTATATACATATTTATTGGAGGTTATTTTAAAAAATATAAATAAATTATATTAATAACCTGGTATATACTGACACCTTTGATGTTTTCCCCACTCTATCCCTCCCTGTGCAAGTTCCATGCAGCAATCATTAGGGGATCCATAACTAGGGTGATTCCTCTAGTGTTAGGGGAGTCCGAGGCATGATGAGGGCTATCCAGGGTATTTCTACAAGTCCAAAGACGTTATGTTTCAGCTCCCCAGGTGTTCAATGTGGTTTGCACCTAATTGACCATGGTCCTAATGGTTTGGAGTGGTAAGTTAGCACCCTGCGCTGGTGGTTGGCCAGTGTCAGGGAACAGGACAGGGAACAGGATGTGATCGAGGTAGAGTGACGGCTAATTCCGTCCAGGGGTGAAGTCCTCAGACACGTGTCTGGGGGGGTCCCCTGTCTGTGCGATTTGAAGCCAAGAACTCCCTAAGCCATCCTAGCATTGAGCTACGCTCTGCTTACCCTCCTGCTTACCTGGTACTGCCCATCTTGTTAGCATGGGTTACTATGCATTAGCTAGTACCTGATTGCCACCCCCCAGGTCCATGTTATTTTTGCTGTTTCGTTGGGTTCCTTGTTTTGCCACAATAAACATGACCTGTGGGTTTTATAACCACACGAAGTTGTTGTGTTTTTATTTCTACATTAGAAATAATGTTAAGGTTTATATTAAAGATTATTATGTATATAGTTGAGTTTATATTTAGGTTTCCCACAGAGGAGTGTATGGCATTTAACCCCTTTTGTCTATGTGTAGGGCCTGTTTTTGCTACTGTTTGTGCTTGACCTTTATGTAGATACAGTGCGATAAGGGAAGCCATAGGAAGATTTAGCCCAGAAGGGTTTTGCAGTTTCAGTGAGGTGGTAAATATGTGCACACTAATTCATTCCCTGGTTCCTATTATTTTGTTTTATTGCATTGAAATTGTGCCTTGAAGAGCGGTTTCTTGCACAGGCCAGAGTGCGGTGATGGGCATATCTGGTGCAATTAGACGGTTCCTGGCAGATCGCAGGTACCTGAGTAGGAAAAAGCTACAGCTACTGGAAAGTTAGTAGTTCCTTAGAGTGAGCACTACAGGGAATAAGTAAAGAGTCAGGTGATGATATGCACAAGTTGTTGGCAGAGGCTCAAAGCAAAGCTAAGGCTCCTTAGAGGAGAGAGGGTCACCCTACCTAGAGCTCGGGGGCTGGGCTATTGCAATTTCATTCCTTATTGGGTTGCAATGTGAGAACTCATTATCATTCCATCTTGGTTTTGTTAAAAAAGTACAAGTTTGTTACAAGGTTTTGTGTGTGCGCTTATGTATTTGATTAGATCGTAACAATTATGTTTACAACCTTATAAATTACTGTAGTATTTGAGAAATGTGTGAGGTTATTTAAAGGAGTTGGTTTTGGTTGGATGTGTTATGTGATTTACCCACAAACTTCAACTTTTTGAACCTCATCTGAGTCCGGAAATAAAACGGCCAGTGCTATTTAAACACAAATGCATGGGATAAGCAGCAGGAAAAAACGGTTAATGTTTACAATATTGGCATTGTCATCCTAAACAGTAAAATAAATTTACACAACACAATGCAGATGCTTGTACTGAAGAAATATATTTCTTTGTTTAGTGCAGCTTATAAAGCACTGAGATGTAATATGTGCTACCTGGGGTTTATTTCCTATTTATTGTGCATTTGCGCTGCTTAACCTTTAGATAGATTTCTATCACACACTCAAATCAAATAAACTCTTAAAGGCTTTGTACATAAACAATACATTTAAAGTCATTGAAAAAATCCTACTTTGACAAATGCTTTTTTAGTTTGAGCTGCAAGGCTGTGATATCTCATAACGCTCTGGATGTCATTTATAAGTGAATAATTAAAATTAGCCACAGATGTTTTAAAGCTACGGTTCATTTATTTATACAAAGCTACCTATTTCATAGCTGTCAGATTTCTGCGCCTAATCAGCGAGTCTTTAAGCGTCACTTCACCTGCTATGCTAATGCAATATGGTACTTGCAGTTATGTTAACAGTTGGAGATAAATGAACACATAAAATGGATATTGGCTACGGCTTTTGTGCATCTCGGAGAAGAATCTCTGGCTTCTGCATAAAACTATTTAGAAACATCAGAGCAATATTGGTAAACATTTGATAAGGAGAGACCAGAGGGGGGGGGGGTGTTGTTCTTTATATACAAAAGTAAACACTTTCTTCAGTCAGCATTTTGGCGCCAGTGAACCACCATATTTAAAATAATGTGCAGATCATGTATTCATTTAAGGCGGGACATAAAGAGCAAATAAGAACGTGCTCTAATATGTCAGAGCACATTATTATTTTACTATTGTTATCATAGATGTTTGTGTTTAACCCCTACTACTGGGAGCTAGCTGAGCACTTCTGGTGAGACAATGATAAGAGGCATATCTGTGTAGCCACCAATCACAAGCTAGCTCCTAGAAATGAATTATTCTTCCTGAGCATACCTAGGTATGATGTAAAAAAAAAGGAGCTACGCTTTAACAAAAGAGACAAAAGAATGTGGTGCCATTAAAGTGCATGTAAATTTTGATGCTAAAGTGCCCGTTTTTTTAAAATTCGATTAAAAACAGGGGCACTTTAATTCATTAAAATTTACATTTCACTCCTGTTGAGAAAAAAAAAACGTACCTTTTAATCTTCACAGCAGCTCCAGCTTCCTCCGGTCGTTGCAGAATTGATGGATAGGTCATCGTCCAATCACAGCTTACCCCCGGCGGAATCAGTGTCTGATTCAACGCCGTGATTGGAGAAAGCCGGTTTCCTCATTTTACGCCCAGGAAGAGGCTTTGCGACGGGCAGAGGAAGCTGGAGCTGCTGTGAAGATTAAAAGGCAAGTTGTTTTTTTTTCTCAACAGGAGTGAAATGTAAATTTTGATGAATTAAAGTGCCCCTGTTTTTAATCGAATTTTTAAAAGCCGGGCACTTTAGCATCAAAATTTACATTCACTTTAATAAATTGGATTTTTGTGATTCAGACACAGCATACAATTTAAAATAAGTTTCTTATTTATGACTTTTATCAAATTGACTTTGTTCTCATAGTAGTCTTTATTAAAGAGATACCTAGGTAGGTACCATGCAGATTTCTGATGCACTACAGGACAGGAAACACTGTTGCCACCTAGTGTTCTTGCACTTGTATAACAGTTATAAAACTTTATTTCTCACAGTCATAAGAAAAGTAGATTTGAAAGTTGTTGCTAAATATTACACTTCATCTGGAATATGGAAGAATATTTTCATGTTGTATGTCCCTTTAAAAGGCTATGAAACCTATTTTTTTCTTTTATGCTTCAGATAGAGTAAGCTTAACATTCCTGCTTTTTCAAATAAAGATAGCAAGAGAACAAAGACAAATTGATAATAGGAGTAAATAAGAAAGTTGCTTAAAATGACTGCTCTATCAGAATCATGAAAGAAAACATTTGGGTTACAAATCTAGTGATGTCGCGAACTTAAAATTTTCCGTTCGCGAACGGTGAACGCGAACGTCCGCAAAAGTTCGCGAACTGGCGAACCGGGCGAACCTCCATAGACTTTAATAGGCAGGCGAAATTTAAAACCCACAGGGACTCTTTCTGGCCACAATAGTGATGGAAAAGTTGTTTCAAGGGCACTAACACCTGGACTGTGGAATGCCGGAGGGGGATCCATGGCAAAACTCCCATGGAAAATTACATAGTTGATGCAGAGTCTGGTTTTAATCCATAAAGGGCATAAATCACCTAACATTCCTAAATTGTTTGGAATAACGTGCTTTAAAACATCAGGTATGATGTTGTATCGATCAGGTAGTGTAAGGGTTACGCCCGCTTCACAGTGACAGACCAAACTCCCTGTTTAAAGGTACAGTCTACACCAGAATTGTTATTGTTTTAAAAGATAGATAATCCCTTTATTACCCATTTCCCAGTTTTGCATAACCAACACAGTTATAATAATATACTTTTAACCTCTGTGATTATCTTGTATCTAAGCCTCTGCAAACTGCCCCTTTTTTCAGTTCTTTTGACAGACTTGCAGTCTAGCCAATCAGTGCCTGCTCCCAGATAACTTCTCGTGCATGAGCACAGTGTTATCTATATGAAATACGTGAACTTACACCCTCTAGTGGTGAAAAACTGTTAAAATGCAATCTGAAAGAGGTGGGCTTCAAGGTCTAAGAAATTAGCATATGAACCTCCTAGGTTAAGCTTTCAACTAAGAATACCAAGAGAACAAAGCAAAATTGGTGATAAAAGTAAATTGGAAAATTGTTTAAAATTACATGCTCTATCTGAATCCTGAAAGTTTATTTTGGCCTAGACTGTCCCTTTAACACACCACAAACAACCGCAAACAGTCCATTTGCACAACCGCAAACTCCCCATTTGTACAAGGTTGGAAACCAAGCTAGCCATGTCCCGTTCCTTGTCCTCACTGATGTCATTGAAGGTCCCTTCCTCCACCCAGCCACGTACAACACCAAGGGCCCCCCGAAAGGTGACAACAAGCCCCCTGGGACGCATGCTGTGTTTGGTCTTCCACCTCCTCAAAGCCACCTTCCTCCTCTGACTCCTCTTCTTCAGACTCCTCTCTCTGCGTTGCCTCTCTCTGCATTATTATAAGGTGTGTTAAGTAGTACTATTCCTATCAGTTTAATCCCTGTGGTGTCCCCAATCAGGGGACGTGTATATAGCATGGATTTTAGGAATCGGGAGATGGAAAAAGATGCTTGGTCGGTCCTCCTACTTCAAATTTGGGGCACTGCACGTGCAATCTAATGTGCCACCAGATAGGAGTGGTGTGTTAAGTAGTACTATTCCTATCACTTTAATCCCTGTTATGTGCTTTTTTTATTGGTTTGGTTTTTGAAGCCACAGTGCTACACCAGAGGCCAGAAAAATTAGGCATGTACACATGCCTGAAAAATTAGGTATTGTGGCAGCCGCTGCTGTAGCAGCGGCCAGAAAAATTGATGTTTGTTTCCCAGGCAGAAAGTGCCCTAAAACATTGAGGCTTGAACCCTAGTTGGTGGCGGATAAGTCACGCAAGTCATCCGGCATTTGAAAATAAAATACAGCAGTGTGTGGACCATTTTTAGCCCAAGGCAGCTCATCTCATCAGGCCTTTTTTACTCTAATGTATCGCCCAATGTCAGTCCCTTCGGAATCCATCCCTCATTCATCTTAATAAAGGTGAGGTAATCAAGACTTTTTTGACCTAGGCGACTTCTCTTCTCAGTGACAATACCTCCTGCTGCACTGAAGGTCCTTTCTGACAGGACACTTGAAGTGGGGCAGGCCAGAAGTTCTATCGCAAATTGGGATAGCTCAGGCCACAGGTCAAGCCTGCACACCCAGTAGTCAAGGGGTTCATCGCTCCTCAGAGTGTCGATATCTGCAGTTAAGGCGAGGTAGTCTGCTACCTGTCGGTCGAGTCGTTCTCTGAGGGTGGACCCCAAAGGGCTGTGGCGATGCATAGGAGTTAAAAAGCTCTGCATGTCCTCCATCAACAACACATCTGTCCTGTCCTTGCCGGCGTGGTCGTGGAAGTCGTAGGATTACTTTCACCTCTTCCCCTGTTAGATTCCAGTTGTGCTGTGACATCACCCTTATATGCTGTGTAAAGCATTCTTTTTCATTTATTTTGGAACTGCTGCATCCTTTCCGACTTGTGGTATTTCGGTAACATTCCAGGCACTTTATGCTTATACCGGGGGTCTAGTAGCGTGGACACCCAGTACAGGTCGTTCTCCTTCAGCTTTTTAATATGAGGGTCATTCAACAGGCACGACAGCATGAAAGACCCCATTTGCACAAGGTTGGATGCCGAGCTACTCATGTCCAAAATTTTTTTTTTGTTTTTAAATGTACACTTACACTACTATTAAACAAGAAATGAGTGGTGGCACTGGGCAAGTGGGTACAGTATACGCTGTGAGCCTGACACAAAAAAGCAGACTGATGTTTCACAGTCCAAAAAGTTTTTTTTGTTTTTAAATGTACACTTACACTACTATTAAACAAGATATGAGTGGTGGCACTGGGCAAGTGGGCACAGTATATGCGGTGAGCCTGACACAAAAAAGCAGACTGATGTTTCACAGTCCAAAAAGTTTTTTGTTTTTAAATTTACACTACTGTTACACCAGATATGAGTGGTGGCACTGGGCAAGTAGGGACAGTATACGCTGTAAGCCTGGCACACATGCTGGCAGGCATGCAACTGCAATTAGATTACACAAGCAGACTGATGTTTCACAGTCAAAAAAGTTTTTTTTTTTAAATTTACACTACTGTTACAACAGATATGAGTGGTGGCACTGCGCAAGTGGGCTTGGCACACATGCTGGCAGGCAGGCAACTGCAATTAGATTACACAAGCAGACTGATGTTTCACAGTCAAAAAAGTTTTTTTTTTTTTAAATTTACACTACTGTTACACCAGATATGAGTGGTGGCACTGGGCAAGTGGGCACAGTATACGCTGTGAGCCTGGCACACACGCTAGCAGGCAGGCAACTGCAATTAGATTACACTAGCAGACTGATGTTTCACAGTCAAAAAAGATTTTTTTTTTTTAATTTACACTACTGTTACACCAGATATGAGTGGTGGCACTGGGCAAGTGGCTTGGCAGGCAACTGCAATTAGATTACACAGGAAAAAAACAAAATGATGTTCTAGCCCTAAAAAGGGTTTTTTTGGGGTGCTGTCCTTACAGCAGAGATCAGATGAGTCCTTCAGGACTGTAGTGGACACTGAATACACTAGCCTAGCTATCAATTTCCCTATTAAATCACCAGCAGCTACACTGTTCCTCCTCTCACTAAGAATGCAGCTTCCAAATGAATCTAAAATGGATGGTGTCCAGGAGGTAGGAGGGTCTGGGAGGCAATGTCTGCTGCTGATTGGCTGGAATGTGTCTGCAGACTGTGAGATACAGGGTCAAAGTTTACTCAATGATGACGAATAGGGGGCGGATCGAACATCGCATATGTTCGCCCCCGCCACGGCGAACGCAAACATGCTATGTTCGCCAGGAACTATTCACCGGCGAACTATTTGCGACATCACTATACAAATCCCTTTAAGTCAGGTAGTGCTTCTTTTACATGACCTGATCTATGCAGTTTGCCTGAGATTAACACTAAACTGTGACATCTAACGACATCACAGATATCAGCAATTGTATTAAAGAAGAGAAAAAAACAATAAAACAAAAAAAGATTTATCACTTCAATTCCTCAGCTGGCATTTTATTGTGTTATTTTTAATGTTTAGCAACGCACTTTTAAACAAGAGTTCTGGCTCACGTATTGTTAAGTCACACGTAACCTTTTATGCACGTAAAATAAAATCCTAGGACAAGCTTTAGAGATTTTGGACCAACCCTATTAGATTGGACGTCTTTTCCATGAGGCTCATTTCCGCTGCTTCCCTTGTTTTGTTATGACAGCGATGGTGATAGATTCCCAATGCTCAGTGTAAATAGGACTTTTCTAATTATACCCAGCCTGGGAGAGGTTTTTTCTTTTTGAGAGGCAATTGTTTTATTGTTTCCTGCCCAAAATGTGCGCTGATAAAAATCCTGCTGCTGGAAAGCCAAACCAGCTGAAGGAAAGAAAATACCAAGCTGGTATATTCTGCTAATTGTATTTGACACAGAACATGCGTAATATATATATATATATATATATATATATATATATATATATATACACACACAGTATATTTATATATATATATATATACTCACCTACATAAGTTAAAAGGCAAGAAGTGAGCGTAGAGCAAAATTGTGCTCCACACTGCACTCCAATACCAGCGCTGCTTAAAGGGTCAGTAAACCTTAAAAATAATGTTATATAATTCTGCACATAGTGCAGAATTATATAACATTATATTAGCCAAACTTTGTAAATCATAATATTTCCTTTTTATTTTGTAAAAATACCGCTGTTTTACAGACCCGCTCTCTGTACTCTGCTGAGCGGGTCTGTTGTTTTTACTGAGCGCATCGGGCCAGCTGTATAGTCACAGCCCGGCCCGACCGCGCCATTAGACACAGTGCAGCTCACTCCTGCTGTCAGACAGAGCGGGAGTGAGCTGCACTGTGTCTAATGGCGCGGTAGGGCCGGGCTGTGACTATACAGCTGGCCCGATGCGCTCAGTAAAAACAACAGACCCGCTCAGCAGAGTACAGAGAGCGGGTCTGTAAAACAGCGGTATTTTTAAAAAATAAAAAGGAAATATTATGATTTACAAAGTTTGGCTAATATAATGTTATATAATTCTGCACTATGTGCAGAATTATATAACATTATTTTTAAGGTTTACTGTCCCTTTAAGTCAGCGGTGAGCTGGTACTACATTCTCGTGCACAATTTCCCCATAAACATCAATGGGGAGAGCCGGCTGAGAAAAAGTCTAACACCTGAAAAAAGCAGCGTAAAACTCAGTAACGCAGCCCCATTGATTCGTATAAGGAAACTAATGTTATGTTTACACCTAACACCCTAACATGAACCCCGAGTCTAAACACCCCTAATCTTACACTTATTAACCCATAATCTGCGGCCCCCGACATCGCCGCCACCTACATTATACTTATGAACCCCTAATCTGCTGCCCCCAACATCGCCGACACCTACATTATATTTACTAACCCCTAACCTCCCTCCCCCAACGTCGCCGCAACCTACCTACATTTATTAAACCCTAATCTGCTACCCCCAACGTCGCCGCCACTATTCTAAATTTAATAACCCCTAAACCTAAGTCTAACCCTAACCCTAACACCCCCTAACTTAAATATAATTTAAATAAGTCTAAATAAAATTCCTAACATTAACTAAATTATTCCTATTTAAAACTAAATACTTACCTATAAAATAAACCCTAAGCTAGCTACAATATAACTAATAGTTACATTGTAGCTATCTTAGGAATTATTTTTATTTTACAGGCAAGTTTGTATTTATTTTAACTAGGTAAAATAGTTACTAAATAGTTAGTAACTATTTAATAACTACCTAGCTAAAATAAATACAAATTGACCTGTATAATAAAACCTAACCTGAGTTACACTAACACATAACCTTACACTACAATTAAATAAATTACATTTATTAAATACAATTAACTAAATTACAAAAACAAACAAACACTAAATAAGACAAAATAAAAAAAGAAATTATCAAATATTTAAACTAATTACACCTAACCTAATAGCCCTATCCAAATAAAAAAGCCCCCCAAAATAAAAAAAAACCCTAGCCTAAACTAAATTGCCAATGGCCCTTAATTTTTTTTTACAAACAACCCCCCAACAGTAAATCCCACCACCCACACAACCAAACCCCCAAATAAAATCCTAACTAAAAAAAACTAAGCTCCCCATTGCCCTGAAAAGAGCATTTGGATGGCATTGCCCTTAAAAGGGCATTTAGATCTTTTTCCGCACAAACCCTAAGCTAAAAATAAAACCCACCCAATAAACCCTTAAAAAAACCTAACACTAACTACCGAAGATCCACTTACAGTTTTTGAAGACCTGACATCCATCCTCAACGAATCCGGGAGAAGTCTTCATCCAATCGGCAAGAAGTCCTCAACGAATCCGGGAGAAGTCTTCATCCAAGCTGCAAGAAGTGGTCCTCCAGACTGGCAGAAGTCTTCATCCAGACGGCATCTTCTATCTTCATCCATCTGGCGCGGAGTGGCTCCATCTTCAAGACATGTGGAGCATCCTTTTCTTTCCATGGCTCTTCTCGAATGAAGGTTCCTTTAAGTGACATCATCCAATATGGTGTCCCTTGAATTCCGATTGGCTGATAGAATTCTATCAGCCAATCGGAATTAAAGGTGACAAAATCCCACTGGCTGATTGGATCAGCCAATAGGATTGAGCTTCAATCCTATTGGCTGGTCCAATCAGCCAATAGGATTTATTTCGCATTCTATTGTTCCAATACCGGAGTTAGGAAGATCTCATTGAAAAGATAGGATACGCAATTGACGTAAGGGGATCTGCGGTATGGAAAAGTCACGGCTGAAAAGTGAGTGTTAGACCCTTTCCTGACTGACTCCAAATACCGGCGGTAGCCTAAAACCAGCGTTAGGAGCTACTGCCAAACTCCAAATCTAGGCCTGTGTGCCTTATTGTCTGTGTTCCTGCTGGTATATCTGAGTATGTTTGTATGCACATATACCTGTATGTATACCTACCTGTGTGCCTTATTGTCTGTGTTCCTGCTGGTATACATGAGTATGTTTGTATGCACATATACCTGTATGTCTACCTACCTGTGTGCCTTATTGTCTGTGTTCCTGCTGGTATACCTGAGTATGTTTGTATGTACATATACCTGTATGTCTACCTACCTGTGTGCCTTATTGTCTGTGTTCCTGCCGGTAAACCTGAATATGTTTGTATGCACATATATCTGTATGTATACCTACCTGTGTGCCTTATTGTCTGTGTTCCTGCTGGTATACCTGAGTATGTTTGTATGCACATATATCTGTATGTCTACCTACCTGTGTGCCTTATTGTCTGTGTTATTGCCGGTATACCTGAGTATGTTTGTATGAACATATATCTGTATGTATACCTACCTGTGTGCCTTATTGTCTGTGTTCTTGCCGGTATACCTGAGTATGTTTGTATGCACATATACCTGTATGTCTACCTACCTGTGTGCCTTATTGTCTGTGTTCTTGCCGGTATACCTGAGTATGTTTGTATGCACATATACCTGTATGTATACCTACCTGTGTGCCTTATTGTCTGTGTTCTTGCCGGTATACCTGAGTATGTTTGTATGCACATATACCTGTATGTCTACCTACCTGTGTGCCTTATTGTCTGTGTTCTTGCCGGTATACCTGAGTATGTTTGTATGCACATATATCTGTTTGTCTACCTACCTGTGTGCCTTATTGTCTGTGTTCTTGCCGGTATACCTGAGTACGTTTGTATGCACATATACCTGTATGTATACCTGCCTGTGTGCCTTATTGTCTGTGTTCTTGCCGGTATACCTGAGTATGTTTGTATGCACATATACCTGTATGTCTACCTACCTGTGTGCCTTATTGTCTGTGTTCTTGCCGGTATACCTGAGTATGTTTGTATGCACATATACCTGTATGTATACCTACCTGTGTGCCTTATTGTCTGTGTTCTTGCCGGTATACCTGAGTATGTTTGTATGCACATATACCTGTATGTCTACCTACCTGTGTGCCTTAATGTCTGTGTTCTTGCCGGTATACCTGAGTATGTTTGTATGCACATATATCTGTTTGTCTACCTACCTGTGTGCCTTATTGTCTGTGTTCTTGCCGGTATACCTGAGTACGTTTGTATGCGCATATACCTGTATGTATACCTACCTGTGTGCCTTATTGTCTGTGTTCTTGCCGGTATACCTGAGTATGTTTGTATGCACATATACCTGTATGTCTACCTACCTGTGTGCCTTATTGTCTGTGTTCTTGCCGGTATATCTGAGTATGTTTGTATGCACATATACCTGTATGTCTACCTACCTGTGTGCCTTATTGTCTGTGTTCTTGCCGGTATACCTGAGTATGTTTTTATGTGTATGTTTGTACTTATGTATACATGTATGTATATCTACATGTGTGTCTTATTGTCTGTGTTCCTGCTGGTTTACCTTTGTATGTTTTTATGTGTGTATACCTGTATGTCTATCTACCTGTGTGTCTTATTGTCTGTGTTCCTGCTGGTATACCTGAGTATGTTTGTATGCACATATACCTGTATGTATACCTACCTACCTGTGTGCCTTATTGTCTGTGTTCTTGCCGGTATACCTGAGTATGTTTTTATGTGTATGTTTGTAATTATGTATACATGTATGTATACCTACATGTGTGTCTTATTGTCTGTGTTCCTGCTGGTGTACCTTAGTATGTTTTTATGTGTGTATACCTGTATGTCTACCTACCTGTGTGCCTTATTGTCTGTGTTCTTGCCGGTATACCTGAGTATGTTTATATGCACATATACCTGTATGTCTACCTACCTGTGTGCCTTATTGTCTGTGTTCTTGCCGGTATACCTGAGTATGTTTTTATGTGTATGTTTGTACTTATGTATACATGTATGTATACCTACATGTGTGTCTTATTGTCTGTGTTCCTGCTGGTTTACCTTAGTATGTTTTTATGTGTGTATACCTGTATGTCTTCCTACCTGTGTGCCTTATTGTCTGTGTTCCTGCAGGTATATGTGAGTATGTTTGTATGCACATATACCTGTATGTATACCTACCTGTGTGCCTTATTGTCTGTGTTCTTGCCGGTATACCTGAGTATGTTTGTATGCACATATACCTGTATGTCTACCTACCTGTGTGCCTTATTGTCGGTGTTCCTGCCGGTAAACCTGAATATGTTTGTATGCACATATATCTGTATGTATACCTACCTGTGTGCCTTATTGTCTGTGTTCCTGCTGGTATACCTGAGTATGTTTGCATGCACATATATCTGTATGTCTACCTACCTGTGTGCCTTATTGTCTGTGTTCTTGCCGGTATACCTGAGTATGTTTGTATGCACATATATCTGTATGTCTACCTACCTGTGTGCCTTATTGTCTGTGTTCTTGCCGGTATACCTGAGTATGTTTGTATGCACATATACCTGTATGTCTACCTACCTGTGTGCCTTATTGTCTGTGTTCTTGCCGGTATACCTGAGTATGTTTGTATGTACATATACCTGTATGTCTACCTACCTGTGTGCCTTATTGTCTGTGTTCTTGCCGGTATACCTGAGTATGTTTGTATGCACATATACCTGTATGTCTACCTACCCGTGTGCCTTATTGTCTGTGTTCTTGCTGGTATACCTGAGTATGTTTGTATGCACATATACCTGTATGTCTACCTACCTGTGTGCCTTATTGTCTGTGTTCTTGCCTGTATACCTGAGTATGTTTTTATGTGTATGTTTGTACTTATATATACATGTATGTATACCTACATGTGTGTCTTATTGTTTGTGTTCCTGCTGGTTTACCTTAGTATGTTTTTATGTGTGTATACCTGTATGTCTACCTACCTGTGTGTCTTATTGTCTGTGTTCCTGCTGGTATACCTGAGTATGTTTGTATGCACATATATCTGTATGTCTACCTACCTGTGTGCCTTATTGTCTGTGTTCCTGCAGGTATATGTGAGTATGTTTGTATGCACATATACCTGTATGTATACCTACCTGTGTGCCTTATTGTCTGTGTTCTTGCCGGTATACCTGAGTATGTTTGTATGCACATATACCTGTATGTCTACCTACCTGTGTGCCTTATTGTCGGTGTTCCTGCCGGTAAACCTGAATATGTTTTTATGCACATATATCTGTATGTATACCTACCTGTGTGCCTTATTGTCTGTGTTCCTGCTGGTATATCTGAGTATGTTTGTATGCACATATATCTGTATGTCTACCTACCTGTGTTCCTTATTGTCTGTGTTCTTGCCGGTATATCTGAGTATGTTTGTATGCACATATATCTGTATGTCTACCTACCTGTGTGCCTTATTGTCTGTGTTCTTGCCGGTATACCTGAGTATGTTTGTATGCACATATATCTGTATGTCTACCTACCTGTGTGCCTTATTGTCTGTGTTCTTGCCGGTATACCTGAGTATGTTTGTATGCACATATACCTGTATGTCTACCTACCTGTGTGCCTTATTGTCTGTGTTCTTGCCGGTATACCTGAGTATGTTTGTATGTACATATACCTGTATGTCTACCTACCTGTGTGCCTTATTGTCTGTGTTCTTGCCGGTATACCTGAGTATGTTTGTATGCACATATACCTGTATGTCTACCTACCTGTGTGCCTTATTGTCTGTGTTCTTGCCGGTATACCTGAGTATGTTTGTATGCACATATACCTGTATGTCTACCTACCTGTGTGCCTTATTGTCTGTGTTCTTGCCGGTATACCTGAGTATGTTTTTATGTGTATGTTTGTACTTATATATACATGTATGTATACCTACATGTGTGTCTTATTGTTTGTGTTCCTGCTGGTTTACCTTAGTATGTTTTTATGTGTGTATACCTGTATGTCTACCTACCTGTGTGTCTTATTGTCTGTGTTCTTGCCGGTATACCTGAGTATGTTTGTATGCACATATACCTATATGTATACCTACCTGTGTGCCTTATTGTCTGTGTTCCTGCCGGTATACCTGAGTATGTTATGTGTGTATGTTTGTACTTATGTATACATGTATGTATACCTACCTGTCGGCTAGATTACGAGTTTTGCGGTATGAGTGAAAAAGCAGCGTTAAGGCTCTTTTTCACTACCGCTGGTATTACGAGTCTTGCAGGTATAACTGCACTGCACACTTTTTTGGCCGGAACGCAACGTACCTACCGCAGCTCTCAAAAAGTCCTTTTTCAATGGGACTTCCTTTGCGCCGGTATTACGAAAGTGAGCGGTACAGCCTAAAACTACAAATTGATAATGTAGTGTTAGGTTTAATAGTAACTTAGGTTGGCTGATCGGAACAGCCAATAGAATGCAAGCTCAATCTGATTGGCTGATTGGATCAGCCAATCGGATTGAACTTGATTCTGATTGGCTGATTCCATCAGCCAATCAGAATATTCCTACCATAATTCCGATTGGCTGATAGAATCCTATCAGCCAATCGGAATTCGAGGGACGCCATCTTGGATGAAGTCATTTAAAGGAACCGTCATTCGTCGTCTAGTTGTCGGTTGAAGAGGATGTTCCGCGTCAGCTTGGAAGAAGATGGTTCCGCTCTGCTCCAGAAGAAAGAAGATTGAAGATGCGGCTTGATAGAAGACTTCATCCAGATGATGGACTTCCGACTTCACCCCGAGGATGGATTTCTTCAGTCGCCGCTTGGATCCAGACTTCAGCCCGAGGATGGATGTCGCTCTTCAGCCCCCCGCTTGGGCTTGGATCAACACTTCCGAGGCTTGGATGAAGATCTTCAGGGGCTTAGTGTTAGGTTTATTTAAGGGGGGTTTGGGTTAGATTAGGGCTATGTGGGGGGGGTATTGTATGGGTTTTTTTTACAGGCAAAAGAGCTGAATTTCTTGGGGCATGCCCCGCAAAGGGCCCTGTTCAGGGCTGGTAAGGTAAAAGAGCTTTGAACTTTCTTAATTTAGAATAGGGTAGGGCATTTTTTTTATTTTGGGGGGCTTTGTTATTTTATTAGGGGGCTTAGAGTAGGTGTAATTAGTTTAAAATTGTTGTAATATTTTTCTAATGTTTGTAAATATTTTTTTTATTTTTTGTAACAGTTCTTTTTTTTTATATTTTGTACTTTAGTTAGTTTATTTCATTGTAGTTATTTGTAGATATTTTATTTAAATACTTTATTGATAGTGTAGTGTTAGGTTTAATTGTAGATAATTGTAGGTAGTTTATTTAATTAATTTATTGATAGTGTAGTGTTAGGTTTAATTGTAACTTAGGTTAGTATTTATTTTACGGGTAATTTTGTAATTATTTTAACTATTTTAGCTATTAAATAGTTCTTAACTATTTAATAGCTATTGTACCTGGTTAAAATAAATACAAAGTTGCCTGTAAAATAAATATTAATCCTAAAATAGCTACAATATAATTATTATTTATATTGTAGCTATATTAGGGTTTATTTTACAGGTAAGTATTTAGGTTTAAATAGGAATAATTTATTTAATAAGAGTTAATTTATTTAGTTAGAATAAAATTATATTTAACTTAGGGGGGTGTTAGGGTTAGGGTTAAAATTAGCTTTAGGGGTTAAAAAATTTATTAGAGTGGGGGCGGAGCTTGACCACGCAGGAAGATGGTCGCACACTAGGAGAGCTCCTGCCACCTAAGCTGACAATATAGCTTTTTATAGCAACAAATCCTTTTTTTGCCAACCTATAACTCTCTTGAACTGACTCTAAATGTATAGTGCTCATTTTATTTCAATTTATTACCCCTGAGCATGTTCCTGGATTGAGGCCGTCACACTCCTATACCTGCCGGGCATTCAACCCGCGCTCCAGTACCGCTATTACTTGCGGCGCCAACTTAGTGCACAGGCCTTGTGGCTGACAGGGCGCTCTACCCACTACTTGAACTGACTCCTGAGGAACTTACAAACCCGACACCAAGACCCGATTGCCGTAAGGGAGATTGGCAACTTGCGCTGCACGGACTACCTCCCGTAATCTGGCACCGTGTCCTAGGCCTGCCTCCGGCCTCCCGTGCAGCGCCAACTAGACGCATCCCTAACAAGCCGGACCTCACAGCCTCCAGTAGTTGAGACCAGAACAAGACACTTCCATCGCTTCAAGCAGCCCTTACACCGGAGGAGACCTGAACTCCCGGTAAGAAATTTGGCATTGCTGTAAACACCGGGCCCTCCCTGAACCATCCCAAAGCTGACTGTGGAACTGAAACCACTTGCATAAGCAGAGTGGAACCGGACAGGTATATTTTTGGCCCTCACACGTGGCTTTCTCTCACATAGTACAGCAGCCCTCCCTTTGATCGAATATCTATAATATAAAAATCCCAGGGGCAAGTGTATCTCCTTTTTGGGCTTCAGCACTACTACAAGCCTATACTTTTAGCACGGCTTATTGGGACTGCTGTATGTAGCCAGATATCAGCAAAGTAAAGCACTTACCATCTCCTGCCACACTATAGAGAGCTGCCTATCTCAGGTTGCATTTCAGCACAGTTAGTGCCCAAGATACTGAGTCAAGTCACTACACTTACTCTATACTGACACTTCAAGTGATTGGTATCTATAGCTCCAAAACGCTAACATTTACCCTGTTTAACTCTATATCCTAGTCATCATAAATAGGGCATGCCTAACAAGCGAGCAAACAAGGCGGATAAATTAGGTTCCTCTAAGCCCATGAGTCACTACCTCAGACCTCTGGATACAGCCAGCGACTCTAGTGGGGGTGCAATGGAAATAACGCAAGATACCCAGAGACCAGCCACCCCAGACATAGACACTCATTCCCAGTGTATTACTAAGGCAGACATACACAATTTATCCTCTAAGGATGAAATCCAGGGTGTACTCAGTGAAATGAGGAGCTTGTTTGGAGACCTTAGAAAAGACTTCGCCACTCTAGAAGCCAGGGTTCTCAAAGTTGAGAAATCCTCACAAGATAACGCAACAATGATCCGCCAAAACGCCTCTGACACACAAAATCACTCAGAGAACCTGCAATTCCTTAACGACAAATTAGAAGACATGGATAACAGGGGGCGCAGGAACAACCTGCGTTTCCGTGGGGTGTCTGAAGCTGTCTCCCCCCAAAATATAGAAGGATATCTGCAAGCTTTATTTCGAATTATCAAAGATTCAACGTCCTCCCCCGAGATCCCTATTGAAAGGGCACATAGGGCTCTTAGGCCCAAGCCACCTGGCAAAGCTCCCCCTAGGGATATTATTGTGAGATTCTTAAGCTACAAGGATAAAGAAGAAATTCTTCAAGGAGCTCGGAAGAAACACCCAATTACCCATGTGGGTGAAGAGATACAGGTTTTTTCAGACCTTTCCCCCATGACTCTGCAAAAACGAAGAGACCTAAGCCACATAACATCCGCTCTTAGAAATCACAATATACCTTATAGATGGAGCTTCCCGGTCTCCATTATTGCAACTAACAACAACAAAACTTTCATTTTCTCGATTTTCTCGACAGTCTGGCTATACCTGTCGCCTCTACCAGCAACCTTGACAAGGGTGGTCCTCAACCATCCACTCGTTCATCTGAAGCTCATCCATCAGGACACTCTATGGGGTAAAGTACTCCTGGCCTACGGACGTAGAACTTTATGTTTTCTGCTGGACTGTTATGTTAATTACCAATCTTTAAATATGTTTTTAAAATGTTCTCCTCTCACATAAGTAGCTCATTAGTATTGTCTTTTACGCCTATGAAAACCTGGGTCTATCTCTCTCTCTAATGAGGAAATTTGGATTGTTATAATACTCACTGTTTAATGTTAGATATATTAATCTATATGTGTGCAAAAATGTTTTTACTTTTTCTGACAGGTTTGGTGTCCATACAGGATCCTTGTTTACTCTAACTCACTGCGATATTCATATTTTGTACATGCCCTTGTAACTGGGAGAACAATTCTCCTCTTGTATAATTGCCTGTTATAGTTACCATATATTCTTTTTATTTTTATTTTTTCTTAGGCCAGGCCCTAAAATGTTACCCGTCACACATGGCACAAGACACTATAATTTAGACAGTGTAAGGTTTAGTACTCTCTGGCTCACACAAGCAGGTTATCAGATCTTTTAAAGCCATGATCCGCAACTTAAGCCCTTTGACCTTTACCCCAATCACTCCTTAGTGACGCTTAGAACGTCGTAGAAAATCTGGGTATATCTCTTTCTCTAATGAAGCATTATAATTTAGACAGAGTGAGGTCTAGTGATACAGGGCTCTTACGAGCTGGTTACCGAATATTGTTACGCCACGATCCGTTACTTAAGCCCTTTGACCTTTATCCCAATCAATTCTTAGTGTCGATTGGATCATCGCATGATACTGGGCCTTAACTAGTTTACTCGGCCAAATTCAGTGAGATGATACTTAGAGTTTAGTTTGGTATACTAATTGTCCTTAGCAGGCCTGTTCCACAGTGTTATGAAAAGTTATGACAAAGGTAGGTTAGCTTTAATGTTTACATATGCTATAAATGTATTGTTGCCTTAATTTTATATTGCATATAATTCACGTCAGCAAAGGGGCTTTTCCCCTATTACTGTACTTTCTGTCTGTTACAAGGTTGTTAATCCTCTTTATCACGATAATTCCTGAGATTCACTTGAGATCTTAGGGTAAACACCTTTTATCTTTCCTTGTAGCAAACACTTGGTTCTTACTCTCACTCTCGATACTCTCTTTACTTTCCTTTTCTTTCTTCACGCCCTTATACCCAACCCCATCCCCACCTCCCTCTTTTTTTTTTTTTTTTTTCTCTTTCCCGCTCACTCCCGTACAGGGGCGAACATGTCCCAGAACATGTCTCAACAACATAAGACTAGGAAGTTCAGCGACCATTCCATAACCCTCACAACCATCAATGCCAAGGGTCTAAACAACCCTGGCAAAAGATCTATAGCCTTTAGGGAACTACATAAATCTCAGAGCCACATTATCCTCCTACAGGAAACGCATTATAAAAAAGGCAAAGAACCCAAATGGAGCAATCCTCTGTTCCCCCTTGCGTACTTCGCATCGGGTCAAAATAAAAAAGGAGGGGTTGGCATAGTCTTTCATAAATCAGTCCCCTTCCTCATGACACACATAGAAAGGGACCCCAATGGGAGATTTCTGATCTTGGTCGGCACTTTATTTGGACACTACGTTACACTGGTATCTATTTACTCACCTAGTCAGGGACAAGAGTCCTTCTTAAAACACATTTCAGACCTTGTTCTAGAACACTCGAGAGGAATCACCTACATGGCAGGCGACTTTAACTTAGTGGCTAACCCACTGGTTGACACCTCGAGAGGTATATCCTGTACACCCACCTCCACGATTGGACAGGTTAATAACATTCTTGCTAACCTAAAGCTTCATGATGTTTGGCGTACACTACACCCGACAGCTAGGGATTTCTCATTTTACTCTATACCTCATAACAGCTATTCTAGGCTTGATTACATATATACAGACTCATGTGGCCTCTCAATTACTTATCACTGTCAAATTGACCATATAACCTGGTCTGACCATGCACCAGTTTCATGCTCGATATTGTGGCTTGATATCCCTATCACAAATAAAACATGGAGGATAGACGACTCTATCCTTGATGACCCCATAATCTACAAAGATCTACTTAACACACTACAGGAATACTTTTTGAATAACACATACCCTGACTCTTCCCTTGGAATCGTCTGGGAGGCGCACAAGAGCGTGATTAGAGGGACCCTGATCAGACATAAGGCCTTTCTCAATAGGCAATACAGAATCAAATACAATGAACTCCAATCACAAATTGCCCAACTTGAAGTAAGACATAAAACTGACCCCTCTAGTAGCATCATCCTAGATGACCTTAGGAAGGCTAGAACTAATCTTCAACAGCACCTAGTACAGTCCCACCAAAAGGCTGCTTTACGCCTGAGGCAGTTTTACTATGAGGGGGGCAATAAACCAGGTAAAATCTTGGCAAGAACCCTTAAGAAGCGACAGCTTAGGTCTCACATCCACTCCCTCAAATCAACTGATGGCCGAGAATTGCGTAGTAGTGATCAGATAGCTAAGGAGTTTCATAGTTACTATCACTCTCTATACAATATACACGAACCACTAACAGAACCTGACCAAGCGGTGGAGGTGCCTCATCATGAAGCTCTTGTTAACTCATATCTTGATAATATAGCTCTTCCCTCTCTCTCAAAGGAGGACTCTGACCTTTTAGACTCCCCCATAACAACAGAGGAATTATTTGAGGCCATTAAGAATTGCCCAGGGGGTAAGAGCCCGGGGCCAGATGGATTCTCCTCGGCCTATTACAAAAAATTAAAAGAGATATTGGCTACCCCACTTCTTAATCTGTTTAACAGTCTTCGAGATAACCCCGTTTTGTCTCGCGTCCTCCTTGAGGCACATATTGCGGTCATCCCCAAACCGGGCAAACCAGCAGATTCCCCTAGCCATTTCCGCCCTATATCCCTGATTAACTCGGACATGAAGCTGTTAGCCAAGATTCTGGCAACCAGACTCAATAGGTATCTACCGCAGTTAGTGGGCAATGACCAGGTGGGATTCATCCCTGGCCGAGAGGCCAGAGATAACACTATCAAGGTGACTCAATTAATTAACCACGCCAGAATTTCCGGTCTCCCCATAGTGCTCTTCTCCACTGACGCCGAGAAGGCCTTTGACAGGGTGAATTGGGTCTTCCTGCGTCAAGTGCTTAGGAAGATGGGACTTGGTCAGACTTTTATAAATTATGTATTAGCACTTTATTCCAACCCTAACGCCAAGATCAGAATCAACAATACCTTGTCGGGCTCATTCGACATAAGGAATGGAACTTGACAAGGTTGCCCCCTATCCCCG
This sequence comes from Bombina bombina, assembly GCF_027579735.1. Lineage (NCBI taxonomy): Eukaryota > Metazoa > Chordata > Amphibia > Anura > Bombinatoridae > Bombina > Bombina bombina. Next base: position 1,134,740,172 of record NC_069504.1, on the reverse strand, counting down.
CTACTTTTTGCTCTATCCATAGAGGTCCTCGCCCATAAGGTGAGAACAAACCACCGCATAAGGGGCATAAGAGTGGGAGAAACGGAGCACAAACAGGCGTTGTACGCCGACGATGTCCTGTACACCTTGTCCAATGCCTCGGACTCGCTTCCAGCACTACTGGATGAATTACAAGCGTATGGAAAGGTTTCCGACTTTTCTCTCAACCTGAGTAAGTCGGAACTCCTGAACATCAACACATGCTCTCAGACGGTTCAACACCTACAACAAACTTACAAACTCCCCCTCGCCACCAAGAAATTAAAATATCTCGGCATCTTCCTTACCTCAGATCCTGCAGACCTCTTTAAATTTAATTATGCCCCTCTCAAGGGTGAGATTGCAGCTGACCTTTCCTCCTGGAAGGGCAGATATATATCCTGGTTGGGTAGGGTTGGGGTCATTAAAATGAATATTCTACCACGCATCTTGTATCTATTTCAGACGCTTCCCATAGAGTTACCTAGGGGGTATGTCGCTCAGCTGCAGAGAATCATTGAGCAATATATTTGGGGAAACATTAAACCCAGGGTCCCCAGGCGTACTATGTATTTACCAAGGGAAAGGGGTGGTCTCGGCCTCCCGGATCTTTCTGTTTATAAGAAGGCAATAGGCCTACAGAGGATAGTAGAATGGGCCCACAACGCTGAACACAAGGCATGGGTAGATTTGGATAGGCACATCCTCAAAGTAAGCAACATCAGTACCCTTGCATGGCTCCCCCCTGCGAAGCGCCCAAAACTGATTTATAGATACCATATACTTGAGGAGACGTTTCGCATCTGGGACTCCAATGTGGCTACCTCCACTAACATTTCCACTTGCCCTTCTCCCTTATCTCCAATAATCGAAAATCCTGTGATCCCCTACCATAAATTAGGCTTCCACAAAATTACACCCTACAAAATCAAGGACGGTTCAGTTCTTGGAGTTGTAGAAGAAGGGAAGATTAAACCTCTTGAGTCTCTCAGAGCATTTCAACCAAAAATTTTCAATTCATGGATGCACTATAACCAGCTGACACATTTTATAACTAGTCACAAACATAAACAAGAATTAGGAAGACCTCTCACTCCTTTCGAGAGTTTATGCACTTGTGAATCGCCTCCACGGCACTTAATCTCCCTCATATATAAGATAGTGGCCCTTCAGGGGACAGATCCCCTCCCATCATACGTCACACGGTGGTCCGAGGACCTTGAATCAGATATCAGCCCGGAACAATGGTTGAAAGCGTTTAAACTTATTAAAAAATCCTCTGTCTCTTCGACCATACAAGAATCACAGATAAAACTGTTGATTAGATGGTATCTAACACCTGCCAGACTACACAAAATTTTCCCGACGGTCAGCCCCTTGTGCTGGAGGGGCTGTGGAGAACATGGCTCACTGCTGCACATATGGTGGTCTTGTCCTAATCTTGCGGCCTTCTGGTCGGAGGCCATCACCAAAATGTCCGAGATCCTTCACTCCCCAATCCCAGTTAGTCCGGAGATTCTTCTCTTCCTGAGACTACCTAAAACCCTAAGTCAGGCCCACCTGGCCCTATTGTTGATCATGATCACTGGTGCAAAGAAACTAATTCCAAGAAAGTGGAAGTCCCGCTCAATCCCTAATCTGGGAGAGTGGCGCCTTCAGGTTGAAGAGTTACTGCTTCTGGAAAGATACCACTACCTCAAAAACCACATGTTAGACAAATATGAACTCCTACTTGCAATTTGGCGCGGCACAATATAAAGCCCCTAGACTTAGGAGACGTTCTGTATGGACAATGTTTTTCACTGCGCATATCCCCCCCTCTCCCTTCTCCCCCCCCCCTTTTTTTTTTTTTTCTCTCCCTCCCTTCTCCTTCACTCCCTTCCCTTGTCTCTTTATTCTCTATTCTATTCCTTTTTCTATTTGATATGTACATTTCATTGCTCTAAGATCTTATTTCTACATAAGTATGTTTGTAAACTTGCGACCCAGCACAAGTCTGGGGCTGTGAGTACTTATTAATATGCAATGTATGACTTGTTATACCACTAATGTGATTGATTTCACCACATAGGTTTTGCATGTGTAATGTGGTTTATTGCTTCTGTATAATTTATCTTTCAATAAAAACTTTTAAAATCTAAAAAAAAAAAATAAAAAAAAAATAAAAATTATTAGAGTAGCAGTGAGCTCCGATCGGCAGATTAGGGATTAATACTTGAAGTTAGGTGTCGGCGATTTTAGGGAGGGCAGATTAGGGGTTAATACTATTTATTATAGGGTTATTGAGGCGGGAGTGAGGCGGATTAGGGGTTAATAACTTTATTATAATAGCGGTGCGGTCCGCTCGGCAGATTAGGGGTTAATAAGTGTAGGCAGGTGGAGGCGACGTTGTGGGGGGCAGATTAGGGGTTAATAAATATAATATAGGGGTCGGCTGTGTTAGGGGCAGCAGATTAGGGGTACATAGGGATAATGTAGGTAGCGGCAGTTTACGGAGCGGCAGATTAGGGGTTAAAAATAATATGCAGGGGTCAGCGATAGCGGGGGCGGCAGATTAGGGGTTAATAAGTGTAAGGTTAGGGGTGTTTAGACTCGGGGTACATGTTAGGGTGTTAGGTGCAGACGTAGGAAGTGTTTCCCCATAGACAACAATGGGGCTGCGTTAGGAGCTGAACGCGGCTTTTTTGCAGGTGTTAGGTTTTTTTTCAGCTCAAAAAGCCCCATTGTTTTCTATGGGAGAATCGTGCACAAGCACGTTTTTGAGGCTGGCTGCGTCCGTAAGCAACTCTGGTATCGAGAGTTGAAGTTGCGTTAAATATGCTATACGCTCCTTTTTTGGAGCCTAACGCAGCCATTCTGTGGACTCTCAATACCAGAGTTATTTTAAAGGTGCGGCCAGAAAAAAGCCAGCGTTAGCTACGCGGGTCGTTACCGACAAAACTCTAAATCTAGCCGACAGGTAGGTAGATATACAGGTATATGTGCATACAAACATACTCAGGTATACCGGCAAGAACACAGACAATAAGGCACACAGGTAGGTAGACATACAGGTATATGTGCATACAAACATACTCAGGTATACCAGCAGGAACACAGACAATAAGGCACACAGGTAGGTATACATACAGGTATATGTGCATACAAACATACTCAGGTATACCAGCAGGAACACAGACAATAAGGCACACAGGTAGGTATACATACAGGTATATGTGCATACAAACATACTCAGGTATACCGACAAGAGTACAGACAATAAGGCACACAGGTAGGTATACATACAGGTATATGTGCATACAAACATACTCAGGTATACCGACAAGAGTACAGACAATAAGGCACACAGGTAGGTATACATACAGGTATAAACAGAAAAGATAGCAGGAGTGCTACAGCTAAAGGTGATAATAAACATGGGTTAAATAACTAAGAGGACAAATTGAGAGTCTAGTTATGAGAAGATTTGCATAGAATAAAAAATAAAAATAAACTAAATATCAATAATATAGGAGGTATATGTATAATACCAATAAAGACAAATGCTAATTAATTATATAAAATTAACACAAATTTATTAGTGAACTTTACAATAGATAATATTACTATAAAAAACGGACGTCTCCATAATTAAAAGATTAGGTTGCCACCATATAAACTAACTAAGTATATTGCAAAAACAAGTCTGTGATAGTACTTGTAAATCGTTATTCAAACCAGTCCAATATGACAGTGGGATAGTCCAAACAAATGTTGGTTTGCTAGCAAACAAGGGCTTACCCCAAACTGTGTACACTCGGTATCTTCGTGAATGGATTACAGCCGTTTACGTGATGACGTCACTTGTATGGGCGCTGTCCAAAGTGAGCCTCCTGATTGGTTCAGATTATGGATCAGCTAATAGTGGTAATAGTTGAATCTTTCAGCTATAATATAGCAATCTTCCAGCGAGTAGTATCTGCTCTTTGTGCCAAATGGCACGCAGGATACAAAGAATATAGAACTGTTAGTGAACTTAGTATACGGGATTCTCCAAAAAAAGTTAAAAAGTGTAATAGCAGAGGTGATAGAGTCGGCTAACTGTTGTTAGCAATTTGCACACTCCTCGATTACATATGTAGTAGCTCCAGCTACATGCAGATAGTAGTCAATAACAGTTGCAGCATATTACATATGTAATTGAGGAGTGTGCAAAAAAGATCCATAATCTGAACCAATCAGGAGGCTCGTTTTGGACAGCGCCCATACAAGTGACGTCATCACGTAAACGGCTGTAATCCATTCACGAAGGATACCGAGTATACACAGTTTGGGGTAAGCCCTTGTTTGCTAGCAAACCAACATTTGTTTGGACTATCCCACTGTCATATTGGACTGGTTTGAATAACGATTTACAAGTAGTATCACGGACTCGTTTTTGCAATATACTTAGTTAGTTTATATGGTGGCAACCTAATCTTTTAATTATGGAGACGTCCGTTTTTTATAGTAATATTATCTATTGTAAAGTTCACTAATAAATTTGTGTTAATTTTATATAATTAATTAGCATTTGTCTTTATTGGTATTATACATATACCTCCTATATTATTGATATTTAGTGTATTTTTATTTTTTATTCTATGCAAATCTTCTCATAACTAGACTCTCAATTTGTCCTCTTAGTTATTTAACCCATGTTTATTATCACCTTTAGCTGTAGCGCTCCTGCTATCTTTTTCTGTTTGTTTTAAAACTACCTATATGAGGGACTCATAGGTGTGCTCAGAAGCTTGGTGATATCACCCTGCGCTCACTGGTTTAACCCTTTTGCCAATACATACAGGTATATGTGCATACAAACATACTCAGGTATACCAGCAGGAACACAGAGAACCACAACTAAAGGTAGATATGGAAAGTAACAGACACCTTCTGTAACTTCAGGCTGAAATCAGAAGCCTGGATAATTGACATTGGCAGCTTCCATTATCTGTAGGATAATGATCAATAGTTTTCTATTGTAGAGATCTTCTTAATATTGTTAGCAGCTTAAGTGTAGCAATTACACCACATCACTTAACTGGACACTCTCCCATTCTCAGAAAGTCAAGTTGTCATCAGTTATTTTAAGATCAGACGCATTATAATCCTTGGATGACTTTGAGCAGCACAGTTTATGCACTAGAAGAATTCTAGCTGCAGCCACAATCAGTGATGTTCTACCTTAAAGGGACAGTCTACTGAAAAATAAAGCTGGCCTACTTAATTAAAATCATTTTATCTTTAAAAATGGTTTTCTCTTACTATGGGCTTTATTACAAGTGGCACATTATTTAGAGCTCCTTTGTTAACTTCGCTAGATGGAGGCTTTTTGCATGTGTCAGCATAGTGATGTTGCGAATAGTTCGCCGGCGAATAGTTCCCGGTGAACATAGCATGTTCGCGTTCGCCACAGTGGGCGAACATATGCGATGTTCGATCCGCCCCCTATTCGTCATCATTGAGTAAACTTTGACCCTGTATCTCACAGACTGCAGAAACATTCCAGCCAATCAGCAGCAGACCCTCCCTCCCAGACCCTCCCAGCTCCTAGACAGCAGCCATTTTAGATTCATTCGGAAGCTGCATTGTGAGTGAGAGGAGGGACAGTGTAGCTGCTGGTGATTTAATAGGGAAATTGATAGCTAGGCTAGTGTATTCAGTGTCCATTACAGTCCTGAAGGACTCATCTGATCTCTGCTGTAAGGACAGCACCCTAAAAAGGTCTTCTTAGGGCTAGAACAACATTTATTTTTATTTTTTTTTTCTGTGTAATCTAATTGCAGTTTCCTGCCTGCCAAGCCACTTGCACAGTGCCACCACTCATATCTGGTGTAACAGTAGTGTACATTTAAAAAAAAAAAAAACTTTTTTGACTGTGAAACATCAGTCTGCTAGTGTAATCTAATTGCAGTTGCCTGCCTGCCAGCGTGTGTGCCAGGCCCACTTGCCCAGTGCCACCACTCATATCTGCTTTAACAGTAGTGTAAATTTAAAAAAAAAAAAACTTTTTTGACTGTGAAACATCAGTCTGCTAGTGTAATCTAATTGCAGTTGCCTGCCTGCCAGCGTGTGTGCCAGGTCCATTTGCCCAGTGCCACCACTCATATCTGGTGTAACAGTAGTGTAATTAAAAAAAAAAAAAATTTGACTGTGAAACTTCAGTCTGCTAGTGTAATCTAATTGCAGTTGCCTGCCTTCCAACGTGTGTGCCAGGCCCACTTGCCCAGTGCCACCACTCATATCTGGTGTAACAGTAGTGTAAATTTAAAAAAAAAAACTTTTTTGACTGTGAAACATCAGTCTGCTAATGTAATGTAATTGCAACTGCCTGCCTGCCAGCGTGTGTGCCAGGCCCACTTGCCCAGTGCCACCACTCATATCTAGTGTTACAGTAGTGTAAATTTAAAAAAAAAAAATTTGACTGTGAAACCTCAGTCTGCTAGTGTATTCTAATTGCAGTTGCCTGCCTTCCAGCATGTGTGCCAGGCTCACTTGCCCAGTGACACCACTCATATCTGGTGTAACAGTAGTGTAAATTTAAAAAAAAAAAACTTTTTTAACTGTGAAACATAAGTCTGCTAGTGTAATCTAATTGCAGTTGCCTGCCTGCCAGCGTGTGTGCCAGGCCCACTTGCCCAGCCCAGTGCCACCACTAATATCTGCTGTAACAGTAATGTAAATTTTAAAAAAAAAAACTTTTTTGACTGTGAAACATCAGTCTGCTAGTGTAATCTAATTGCAGTTGCCTGTCTGCCAGCGTGTGTGCCAGGCTCACAGCGTATACTGTGCCCACTTGCCCAGCGCCCCCACTCATATCTGGTGTAACAGTAGTGTAAATTTTTAAAAAAAACTTTTTTGACTGTGAAACATCAGTCTGCTAGTGTAATCTAATTGCAGTTGCCTGCCTGCCAGCGTGTGTGCAAGGCCCACTTGCCCAGTGCCACCACTCATATCTGGTGTAAAAGTAGTGTAAATAAAAAAAAACTACTTTTTTGACTGTAAAACATCAGTCTGCTTGTGTAATCTAATTGCAGTTGCCTGCCTGCCAGCGTGTGTGCCAGGCCCACTTGCCCAGCCCAGTGCCACCACTCATATCTGCTGTAACAGTAGTGTAAATTTAAAAAAAAAAAACTTTTTTGACTGTGAAACATCAGTCTGCTAGTGTAATCTAATTGCAGTTGCCTGTCTGCCAGCGTGTGTGCCAGTCTCACAGCGTATACTGTGCCCACTTGCCCAGTGCCCCCACTCATATCTGGTGTAACAGTAGTGTAAATTTAAAAAAAAAACTTTTTTGACTGTGAAACATCAGTCTTCTAGTGTAATCTAAATGCAGTTGCCTGCCTGCCAGCGTGTGTGCCAGGCCCACTTGCCCAGTACCACCACTCATATCTGGTGTAAAAGTAGTGTAAATAAAATCTAATTGCAGTTGCCTGCCTGCCTGCCAGCGTGTGTGCCAGGCTCACAGCGTATACTGTGCCCACTTGCCCAGTGCCACCACTCATATCTTGTTTAATAGTAGTGTAAGTGTACATTTAAAAACAAAAAAAAAAATTTGAACTGTGAAACATCAGTCTGCTTTTTTGATTCAGGCTCACAGCTTATACTGGGCCCACTTGCACAGTGCCACCATTCATATCTTGTTTGATAGTAGTGTAAGTGTACATTTAAAAACAAAACAACTTTTTGAACTGTGAAACATCAGTCTGCTTTTTTGTTTCAGGCTCACAGCTCATACTGGGCACACTCGCCCAGTGCCACCACTGATATCTTGTTTAATAGTAGTGTAAGTGTACATTTAAAAAAATAAAAACTTTTTGGATTGTGAAACATCAGTCTGCTTTTTTGTGTCAGGCTCACCGCATATACTGTGCCCACTTGCCCAGTGCCACCACTCATATCTTGTTTAATAGTAGTGTAAGTGTACATTTAAAAACAAAAAAAACTTTTTGGACTGTGAAACATCAGTCTGCTTTTTTGTGTCAGGCTCACAGCTTATACTGGGCCCACTTGTCCAGTGCCACCACTCATATCTTGTTTAATAGTAGTGTAAGTGTACATTTAAAAAAAATAAAAACTTTTTGGACTGTGAAACATCAGTCTGCTTTTTTGTGTCAGGCTCACAGCGTATACTGTACCCACTTGCCCAGTGCCACCACTCATATCTTGTTTAACAGTAGTGTAAGTGTACATTTAAAAAAAAAAAAAAAAAACTTTTTGGACTGTGAAACATCAGTCTGCTTTTTTGTGTCAGGCTCACAGCATATACTGTACCCACTTGCCCAGTGCCACCACTCATATCTTGTTTAATAGTAGTGTAAGTGTGCATTTAAAAAAATAAAAACTTTTTGGACTATGAAACATCAGTCTGCTTGTGTAATCTAATTGCAGTTGCCTGCCTGCCAGTGTGTGTGCCAGGCTCACAGCATATACTGTGCCCACTTGCCCAGTGCCACTATTCATATCTGGTGTAACAATAGTATACATTTAAAAACAAAAAACTTTTTGGACAGTGAAACATCAGTCTGCTTTTTTGTGTCAGGCTCACAGCGTATACTGTGCCCACTTGCCCAGTGCCACCACTCACATCTTGTTTAATAGTAGTGTAAGTGTACATTTAAAACCAAAAAAAAACTTTTTGGACTGTGAAACATCAGTCTGCTTTTTTGTGTAAGACTCACAGCTTATACTGGGCCCACTTGCCCAGTGCCACCACTCATATATTGTTTAATAGTAGTGAAAGTGTACATTTAAAAAAAAATAAAAACTTTTTGGACTGTGAAACATCAGTCTGCTAGTGTAATCTAATTGCAGTTGCCTGCCTGCCAGCATGTGTGCCAGGCTCACAGCGTATACTGTGACTACTTGCCCAGTGGCCCCGCTCATATCTGGTGTAACAGTAGTGTAAATTTAAAAAAAAAACTTTTTGGACTGTGAAACATCAGTCTGCTTGTGTAATCTAATTGCAGTTGCCTGCCTGCCAGCGTGTGTGCCAGGCTCACAGTGTATACTGTGCCCACTTGCCCAGTGACACCACTCATATCTGGTGTAACAGTAGTGTAAATTTAAAAACTAAAAACTTTTTTTGGACTGTGAAACATCAGTCTGCTTTTTTGTGTCAGGCTCACAGCGTATACTGTGCCCACTTGCCCAGTGCCACCACTCATATCTTGTTTAATAGTAGTGTAAGTGTACATTTAAAAACAAAAAAAAAAATTTTGGACTGTGAAACATCAGTCTGCTTTTTTGTGTCAGGCTCACAGCTTATACTGGGCCCACTTGTCCAGTGCCACCACTCATATCTTGTTAAATAGTAGTGTAAGTGTGCATTTAAAAAAATAAAAACTTTTTGGACTGTGAAACATCAGTCTGCTTTTTTGTGTCAGGCTCACAGCGTATATTGTGCCCACTTGCCCAGTGCCACCACTCATATCTTGATTAATAGTAGTGTAAGTGTACATTTAAAAAAAAAAAACTTTTTGGACTGTGAAACATCAGTCTGCTTTTTTGTATCAGGCTCACAGCGTATACTGTGCCCACTTGCACAGTGCCACCATTCATATCTTGTTTGATAGTAGTGTAAGTGTACATTTAAAAACAAAAAAAATCTTTTTGAACTGTGAAACATCAGTCTGCTTTTTTGATTCAGGCTCACAGCTTATACTGGGCCCACTTGCACAGTGCCACCATTCATATCTTGTTTGATAGTAGTTTAAGTGTACATTTAAAAACAAAACAACTTTTTGAACTGTGAAACATCAGTCTGCTTTTTTGTTTCAGGCTCACAGCTTATACTGGGCCCACTCGCCCAGTGCCACCATTGATATCTTGTTTGATAGTAGTGTAAGTGTACATTTAAAAAAATAAAAACTTTTTGGACTGTGAAACATCAGTCTGCTTTTTTGTGTCAGGCTCACAGCATATACTGTACCCACTTGCCCAGTGCCACCACTCATATCTTGTTTAATAGTAGTGTAAGTGTGCATTTAAAAAAATAAAAACTTTTTGGACTATAAAACATCAGTCTGCTTGTGTAATCTAATTGCAGTTGCCTGCCTGCCAGTGTGTGTGCCAGGCTCACAGCGTATACTGTGCCCACTTGCCCCGTGCCACCACTCATATCTGGTGTAACAATAGTATAAATTTAAAAACCAAAAACTTTTTGGACTGTGAAACATCAGTCTGCTTTTTTGTGTCAGGCTCACAGCGTATACTGTGCCCACTTGCCCAGTGCCACCACTCACATCTTGTTTAATCGTAGTGTAAGTGTACATTTAAAAAAAAATAAAAACGTTTTGGACTGTGAAACATCAGTCTGCTTTTTTGTGTCAGGCTCACAGCATATACTGTACCCTCTTGCCCAGTGCCACCACTCATATCTTGTTTAATAGTAGTGTAAGTGTGAATTTAAAAAAATTAAAACTTTTTGGACCGTAAAACATCAGTCTGCTTTTTTGTGTCAGGCTCACAGCGTATACTGTGCCCACTTGCGCAGTGCCACCACTCATATCTGGTGTAACAGTAATGTAAATTTAAAAAAAAAAACTTTTTCAACTGTGAAACATCAGTCTGCTAGTGTAATCTAATTGCAGTTGCCTGCCTGCCAGCATGTGTGTCAGGCTCACAGCATATACTGTGCCTACTTGCCCAGTGGCCCCACTCATATCTGGTGTAACAGTAGTGTAAATTTAAAAAAAAAAACTTTTTTGACTGTGAAACATCAGTCTGCTTGTGTAATCTAATTGCAGTTTCCTGCCTGCCAGCGTGTGTGCCAGGCTCACAGTGTATACTGTGCCCACTTGCCCAGTGACACCACTCATATCTGGTGTAACAGTAGTGTAAATTTAAAAACTAAAAACTTTTTGGACTGTGAAACATCAGTCTGCTTTTTTGTGTCAGGCTCACAGCTTATACTGTGCCCACTTGCCCAGTGCCACCACTCATATCTTGTTTAATAGTAGTGTAAGTGTACATTTAAAAACAAATAAACTTTTTGGACTGTGAAACATCAGTCTGCTTTTTTGTGTCAGGCTCACAGCTTATACTGGGCCCACTTGTCCAGTGCCACCACTCATATCTTGTTAAATAGTAGTGTAAGTGTGCATTTAAAAAAATAAAAACTTTTTGGACTGTAAAACATCAGTCTGCTTTTTTGTGTCAGGCTCACAGCGTATATTGTGCCCACTTGCCCAGTGCCACCACTCATATCTTGATTAATAGTAGTGTAAGTGTACATTTAAAAACAAAAAAAAACTTTTTTGACTGTGAAACATCAGTCTGCTTTTTTGTTTCAGGCTCACAGCGTATACTGTGCCCACTTGCCCAGTGCCACCACTCATATCTTGTTTAATAGTAGTGTAAGTGTACATTTAAAAACAAAAAAAACTTTTTGGACTGTGAAACATCAGTCTGCTTTTTTGTTTCAGGCTCACAGCTTATACTGGGCCCACTTGCCCAGTGCCACCACTCATATCTTGTTTAATAGTAGTGTAAGTGTACATTTAAAAACAAAAACAACTTTTTGGACTGTGAAACATCAGTCTGCTTTTTTGTTTCAGGCTCACAGCTTATACTGGGCCTACTCGCCCAGTGCCACCACTCATATCTTGTTTAATAGTAGTGTAAGTGTAAATTTAAAAAAATAAAAACTTTTTGGACTGTGAAACATCAGTCTGCTTGTTTAATCTAATTGCAGTTGCCTGCCTGCCAGCGTGTGTGTCAGGCTCACAGCGTATACTGTGCCCACTTGCCCAGTGCCGCCACTCATATCTGGTGTAACAATAGTGTGCATTTAAAAAAATAAAAACTTTTTGGACTGTGAAACATCAGTCTGCTTTTTTGTGTCAGGCTCACAGCGTATATTGTGCCCACTTGCCCAGTGCCACCACTCATATCTTGATTAATAGTAGTGTAAGTGTACATTTAAAAACAAAAAAAACTTTTTTGACTGTGAAACATCAGTCTGCTTTTTTGTGTCAGGCTCACAGCGTATACTGTGCCCACTTGCCCAGTGCCACCACTCATATCTTGTTTAATAGTAGTGTAAGTGTACATTTAAAAAAAATAAAAACTTTTTGGACTGTGAAACTTCAGTCTGCTTTTTTGTGTCGGGCTCACAGCGTATACTGTGCCCACTTGCCCAGTGCCACCACTCATATCTTGTTTAATAGTAGTGTAAGTGTACATTTAAAAAATAAAAACTTTTCAGACTGTGAAACACCAGTCTGCTTTTTTGTGTCAGGCTCACAGCGTATACTGTGCCCACTTGCCCAGTGCCACCACTCATATCTGGTGTAACAGTAGTGTAAATTTAAAAAAAAAAACTTTTTCAACTGTGAAACATCAGTCTGCTAGTGTAATCTAATTGCAGTTGCCTGCCTGCCTGCCAGCGTGTGTGCCAGGCTCACAGCGTATACAGTGCCTACTTGCCCAGTGGCCCCACTCATATCTGGTGTAACAGTAGTGTAAATTTAAAAAAAAAAAACTTTTTGGACTGTGAAACATCAGTCTGCTTTTTTGTGTCAGGCTCACAGCGTATACTGTGCCCACTTGCCCATTGCCACCACTCATATCTTGTTTAATAGTAGTGTAAGTGTACATTTAAAAAAATAAAAACTTTTTGGACTGTGAAACATCAGTTTGCTTTTTTGTGACAGGCTCACAGCTTATACTGGGCCCACTTGCCCAGTGCCACCACTCAAATCTTGTTTAATAGTAGTGTAAGTGTGCATTTAAAAAAATAAAAACTTTTTGGACTGTGAAACATCAGTCTGCTTTTTTGTGTCAGGCTAACAGCGTATACTGTGCCCACTTGCCCAGTGCCACCACTCATATCTTGTTTAATAGTAGTGTAAGTGTACATTTAAAAAAATAAAAACTTTTTGGACTGTGAAACATCAGTCTGCTTTTTTGTGTCAGGCTCACAGCGTATACTGTGCCCACTTGCCCAGTGCCACCACTCATATCTAGTGTAACAGTAGTGTAAATTTAAAAACTAAAAACTTTTTGGACTGTGAAACATCAGTCTGCTTTTTTGTGTCAGGCTCACAGCGTATACTGTGCCCACTTGCCCATTGCCACCACTCATATCTTGTTTAATAGTAGTGTAAGTGTACATTTAAAAAAATAAAAACTTTTTGGACTGTGAAACATCAGTTTGCTTTTTTGTGACAGGCTCACAGCTTATACTGGGCCCACTTGCCCAGTGCCACCACTCATATCTTGTTTAATAGTAGTGTAAGTGTGCATTTAAAAAAATAAAAACTTTTTGGACTGTGAAACATCAGTCTGCTTTTTTGTGTCAGGCTAACAGCGTATACTGTGCCCACTTGCCCAGTGCCACCACTCATATCTTGTTTAATAGTAGTGTAAGTGTACATTTAAAAAAATAAAAACTTTTTGGACTGTGAAACATCAGTCTGCTTTTTTGTGTCAGGCTCACAGCGTATACTGTGCCCACTTGCCCAGTGCCACCACTCATATCTTGTTTAATAGTAGTGTAAGTGTACATTTAAAAACAAAAACAAAAATTTGGACTGTGAAACATCAGTCTGCTTTTTTGTTTCAGGCTCACAGCTTATACTGGGCCCACTTGCCCAGTGCCACCACTCATATCTTGTTTAATAGTAGTATAAGTGTACATTTAAAAAAATAAAAACTTTTTGGACTGTGAAACATCAGTCTGCTTGTGTAATCTAATTGCAGTTGCCTGCCTGCCAGCGTGTGTGCCAGGCTCACAGCGTATACTGTGCCCACTTGCCCAGTGCCACCACTCATATCTGGTGTAACAGTAGTGTAAATTTAAAAACAAAAAACTTTTTGGACTGTGAAACATCAGTCTGCTTTTTTGTGTCAGGCTCACAGCGTATACTGTGCCCACTTGCCACCACTCATACCTTGTTTAATAGTAGTGTAAGTGTACATTTAAAAAATAATGACAGGCAGAGGCAGGCCACCCCGCAGGTGCCGTTGTGGTCATGGTGCTGTGATTCCCTTTGGCCCTAGAATAATGCCCAGTGTTCAGAGGCCACGTACCATGAACTCGAAAATTTCTGAGGACATAGTTGACTTTTTAACACAGGACACCCAATCTTCTATAGCTTCCTCTCTGAACCTTGACGCACCATCCTGCTCCAGCTTATCTTCGGGCAGCACCTCTCAAGTTACCACTCACTCGCCTGCCGCCACCACCAACACTAGCACCACAGCCGCTTCACTTGATCTGTCAGAGGAGTTATTTACACATCAGTTGGAAGAAATGAGTGATGCGCAACCATTACTGCCAGAGTATATAGATAACAGGGATATGTCTCAGTCACGCAGCATTACACACATGGACGTACGGTGTGATGATGATGATGTTGTACCCGCTGCGGGAGTTTGGTCTGTCACTGTGAAGTGGGCGTAACCCTTACACTAGCTAATCGATACAACATCATACCTGATGTTTTAAAGCACGTTATTCCAAACAATTTAGGAATGTTAGGTGATTTATGCCCTTTATGGATTAAAACCAGACTCTGCATCAACTATGTAATTTTCCATCAGAGTTTTGTCATGGATCCCCCTCCGGCACGCCACATTCCAGGTGTTAGTCCCCTTGAAACAATTTTCCCATCACTATTGTGGCCAGAAAGAGTCCCTGTGGGTTTTAAAATTCGCCTGCCCATTGAAGTCTATGGGGGTGCGCCCGGTTCGTCGGTTCACAAAATTTTGCGGGAGTTCGCGTTCGCAGTTCGCGAACCCAAATTTTTAGGTTCGCGACATCACTAGCATCAGGTTGCCTCGTATTAAGAGTTGAAAGTAAAAAGTTAGTGCTAGAATGAAAACCCGGCGCACGCAAAAAAGTCAAACTTATAATATCTTAATTGCGTTAACATATTCCCCCATAAACTTCAATTGGGCACTGTCTGTAAATACATATATACACATATAAATACATAAATAATCATGTACACACACACACACATATATATATATACATATTTAGACTTTTTTAACACTTGAGACCTCCTATCTTTGAGACCATATAACTTTTTAAGGCAATTTTTTAATTGATTTTTATGACAGTATTATTATGATTGTAACTGTACTTTTAAATGTATTTTTTATGTATTTTGTGCAATTTTTGTAGTGTTGCATCACAGTTAGCCAGAGCTCTAAATTCATGCTAACCCGTCGCACATTAAATTTGATAATGCTCAAACAAACACATTTACTTTCAACTCATAATACGTGTACCATTTTGGTTGTGCACAAAATGCTGAAAAATCCAACAGTTAACCTGACACTCATATAGCCCTATGTGCTTACCAATGACTAGAGGGACACATGTATAGTCCAATTCACGCATTAAGAGAGTACCCTTTCTTCTCCAAGTGATTATGTAGTCAGTGACTGAATCATAAGCATGTATGGTAACGTTGATTGGCTTATCAGACATAACCATCTCTAGAGTGGAAGAGGAGCTCAGTAAATGTGCAGTGTTTACTATGGAATATGTTTATTAATATAAATATGTATACATATATCCAACAATGACCTGCTCATTGCCTCCTCTACCATCACCTCCTCCATACTAGACTACAGGACTTCTCTCGTGCGGCACCCACCCTCTGGAACACACTTCCCCGAGCTGTCAGACTTTCCCCTAACCTGTCCTCCTTTAAACGCTCCCTAAAGACCTTTTGTTCAGGGAAGCCTATCACCCGATTCATTAACAAATGAATTTCACTTAACCAACAGTTGCCCTCATCTAACTCCTCCCTAACATCATTCTCAGCTTTGCAGTCCCCACCTCCTGTTTCCCATCCACCTACCCATCTAGATTGTAAATTCCCGCGGGAATAGGGCACTCAATTCCCCCTGAATTGTCTGTAAAATATTGTATTATATTCTATTGTTTCACCGTGGACAGCGCTGTGTGATCTGTTGGCGCTTTATAAATAAAGAATAATAATAATAAAATAATAATAATATACCTATGTCTAAATTTGTGTATGTGTATCTCTCTCTCTCTCTCTCTCTCTCTCTCTCTCTCTCTCTCTCTCTCTCTCTCTCTCTATATATATATATATATATATATATATATATATATATATATATATATATATATATATATATATATATATATACTGTATATATGTGTGTATATTGATGTGTATTTATGTATTTATAGATGTATATATACAAATATAAACAAATGTGTGCATATATATATTTATACAGTATATATACGTACACTTTGGAGCCCTTTCCACTCAAATACCTGAAAGTAAGAAAAATAATTTTTATTGATTATTAATATTTAATAACGTGTTTTACGGTTTATTTACTGTACATATTTTACACTCTTTTTCACATAAGTATTTTTAAATATATATTCCTATATATATATATATCTGTGTATATCTATACCTATATTTATTCATATAGATAAATAGCAACAAAGAGAAAAATGTTTTATAAAACTGCACATGGGTATATAAGAAAAATTTCAGAAAGACAACATCAATCTTTCCCCCCTGCAGTTCTTGTAAAATATTATTATTGCGGATACAACTTAAGATCCCATGATCCGGAAGAGGGTAAACAAAGCAAATGGCTAAATGTCCCTTAAATGAAATGGGATTCACCAGCCCCGGTCCCAGCCGTGATCAACACTAGACAGACGTGATCGTGGGACCTTTGAGAGTAGCCCGTGCTCAACACAGCAATTAGCTGCGCCCACTCACCACTCCTGTCACGTCTCCTTGGATGCTGTCCCACCGGGGTCTTCTTGCTTGTTTCAAACACTGCCGCTAGTAGCGGTGTCTTGTTCTTGCGCAGGTAGGTGCGTCCGAGCTCATGACCGGCTCAAGCCAATCACTGCCAATCACCGTCAGATGGCTCTAAAACAAGGCTGTAGCTACATATAGGGTAGAGAATGTGAGCTTCCCCTCGCTCTTGGAAGTCCTGGACAGTATGAAACTTAAAGAGAAAACGATATCCAAGGCGAAGTAAAACAAAATCATTTATTGATATCCACTTGAGGTAAAAACAATCATGGGAATACCAATGTGCACATAAAAAAATAACACACTCGAGAGCATTAGGCTGACACGGCCTTCTGCTGTAATCGTAGCTAATTCTATGCAAACGTGTCTGTAATTTAAAGGTGTATCTACTCAGTGATAGGTCAATGAACTGCCAATCACCTAGTTTGATTTTAAATGCCATTATTAACCTTTAAAACACTAGAAGCCAGTGAGGAAATACATATATGTACATAATGGATACTTCTATGTACAGGATCCATAATAGTAAAGCTATTATTTAGTTTTTTTTTTCAGATATATGTTCAAAATAAAGACTTTGCTTTCATACATATATATTATAAATTATTAATCCATATTTAAGGGGAAGTAAGACAGTATGAAACTGATATATAATAAACTGTCATTCTGAAATACGAATATAGCTCTTTAGGAGGCATAAAGATGCCGCTAATAATAAGCTAATAACACTAAGGGGTGCATTTATGAAGTAGCGGACGCTGCTTCCGACCCACTCCGCTTCAGTTCCACCTGGAGTGGAAGTTAAGAAGCAGTGGTCTTAAGACCACTGCTCCTTAACTCGTCCGCCACCTCTGAGGTGGGGGACAGAAATAAGCCCGATAGAATACGATCTGGCGGATTGACACCCACTGCTAGCGGCTGATTGGCTGCGAATCTGCAGGGGGTGGTATTGCACCAGCAGTTTACAAGAACTGCTGGTGCAATGATAAATGCAGAGAGTGTATGCTGTCGGCAATTATCGATGTGCGGCGGACATGATTCGTTATATCGGATCATGTCTGTCCGCACCATGGAAAATATACCCCTTAGACTTATTAACAGTGTATAATGAATGGGTTATGGGAATAGTTGTCATAAACAATATTTCTTAATTAAAGTGAAACTCACACTTCACTGCTTGTTCCATAAAGGGAAGTGTGTCTTAATTCTACAGTGAGTAAAGTGTGTGGGAATATGGTTAATCAGTATCATTATATATCCTGTGCATACGGTATATATATCTAAATCCTTATGTATTGTAAGACATAGTATACAATATTTGGTGCATCATCTGAAACGCACACACATACATATAAACAATATAATGTCGGATACATAAATACATTAATACATTAGTGCGTATTGTGCATTGAAAGATACTATGTATAAAAATGCCTAAACAAGATTTTAGCAACAATTATTGAAACACAAGAAATACAAGAAATATATAGGCATATCCCAGAGATAAGGGTCCAACTCAGAGCATGATTCACAAATACTCTAAAGCATGTGATAGCTGCTATACATAGTATACAATATTCAATGCATCATTTCAGATGCACACACATACATGTAAACATATACAATGTCGAATACATAAATACATTAGTGCGTATTGTGCATTGAAAGATACTACGTATAGTATGCCTAAACAAGATTGTAGCAACAAATAATTGGAACAAATACAAATTGGAATACAATGAATATATGGGCATATCCCAGTGATAAGGTTCCCACTCAGAGCATGATTCAATAATGCTCCACAGCTAAATCATTTGATGGCTACTTCCAATAGTTAATTAAATCATACTCCGAGTTGAGACCCATGGGTACCCTAGTCTGGAGTCTGAAGATCCAAAACATTTCACGTTTGCCCAAGACCTTATCCCTATCTCCACCTCTAGTAGGATGATTAATCCATTCTATGGTTTGCCATCTTAGAGTGGCATTACTCTTATCATGTATATTTTTTAAATGTTTAACCAGTGGTGTGGTGGCCTCACCTATCTTAATGGAGGATAGATGGTTCCTTATCCTAGTATTTACATAATTTGTTGTGAAGCCTAGGTATTGAAGATGACACAGGATACACGTCAATACATAAATGACATAGGAGGATGTACAGTTGAGGCAAGATACAATATTAAATTCCTCTCCAGTCACTTCTGAGTGAAACTTATTTGAGAAGATACCAAATTCACATGGTCTGCATCTCATTTTTCTGCACTTGTACATCCCCCTATGTCTGAGCCAGGAACCCTGTATGGAGGGGGTTATAATCGGTAGTTTAGAGGGTGATAAATAGTTCCCTGTCATTCTGCTCTTTTTATATAAGCAGCTCCCCTATCTATGCTGCTAGCAATCGGAAATGCTTTCTTACTATCCCACATATACTTCTGTATTCCTCACTAAATTCTGTAACAAAGGTAACTTGGTTACACTTGGTTCTGTCCTGGTCTGATCCATCCTTTTTAGAATGTTGTAGTAGGGAGCTTCTGTCTAGTTTGTCAACTTGTGTCTGTGCCTTCTCCAGCACATTCTTTGGATACATTGGATCTTCATGTATATGTCTCAAACAGAATAATTCGTATTAGAAAATCTACTAATCCAGATCAGTGGCATTATATTAACACCAGTCAGAATCCAGCAGATCATGGTACTAGACCAATTCAGGCAGCTCACCTAAAACATACCAACTGGTTCTCAGGCCCAGATTCCTTACATCAGGCAGATTCAGGAGATCAATCTGAAGCTGAAGTATTTGACCTCATTGAACCAGATTCTGACAGTGAGATCAGACCTGAAGTGACAGCTTTAATAACTGAAGTGTATGAATGCCGGTTAGACTCACATAGATTCCTCAGATTCTCAAAGTGGAAGTCCCTTGTGAGAGGTATAGCTACACTTATTCACATTGCTAAGTCATTTTCCAGCAGCACTCAAAGGGAGTCGTGTACAGGCTGGCATTGCTGCAAAGGGTTATGCCATTCCTTAGATTTCTTGCAAGCTGAAACAGTGATTATCAAATGTATCCAACAAGAGGTTTTTTCGGTAGAGAAAAGGTCTTTATTAAAAGAAAAGAATATCCCTGATCAAAGCCCAATCAAATGTTTGAATCCTATAATTGACAAAGACGGATTGATTAGAGTAGGAGGGCGTTTGCTTAATGCAGACATGACTGAAAATGAGAAACATCCTCTTATAATTCCTGCCAACCATCACATAGCTACACTCTTAGTTAAACATTATCATGAAAAGGTAGCACATCAAGGTCGTTATTTCATTGAAGGTGCTCTACGTTCAGCAGGCTTGTGGATCATTAGAGCTAAAAAACTCATTTCCAGTGTTGTTCACAAGTGTGTCACTTGTAAGAAGCTGAGAGGAAGGCTGCAGGAACAGAAAATGTCAGATCTCCCGACAGACAGACTTACTGTAGCACCTCCATTTTCGCATGTAGGGCTTGATGTTTTTGGTCCTTGGAATGTAGTATCTCGCTATACTAGAGGACACTCTGCAGAGAGTAAGAGATGGGCTGTGATGTTCACTTGTTTAAGCACTAGAGCAGTTCATTTGGAGCTGATAGAATCTATGTCATCTTCAAGCTTCATTAATGCTCTGAGAAGATTTCTCTCCCTTCGTGGACCAGTTAAGCAATTCCGATCTGACAAAGGGACAAACTTTGTAGGAGCCTGTAAGGAACTACAAATTAACTCAGAGTATCCTGAGATTCAAAACTATCTACTGGATCAGGGATGCACCTGGACTTTCAATGCCCCCCACTCATCTCATATGGGAGGAGTGTGGGAGAGAATGATTGGTGTGGCTAGACGTATTCTAGACTCAATGTTGATGCAAAGCAAAAACACTCGACTGTCCCATGAAGTGCTTACTACATTGATGGCTGAAGTTACAGCTATAATGAATGCTAGACCATTGGTTTCTATTTCAACAGACCCTGAGAGACCTGAAATTCTTACACCAGCAATGCTCTTGACTCAAAAGGCTTGTGCAACATCAGCTCCACCTGGTGAGTTTACCTTGAAGGAACTTTACAAGTGCCAGTGGAAGCAAGTTCAGAATCTTGCTGAAACCTTTTGGAAACATTGGAGGCAAGAGTACCTGTCATCACTCCAAACAAGAAGAAAATGGAATGAGGAGAAACCAAATGTTCAAGAAGGAGATCTTGTATTGTTGAAAGACTCTCAAGTAAAGCGCAATGAATGGCCAATGGGTCTTATTGTAAAAACCATTCCTAGTGGTGATGGTAAAATTCGCAAAGTAGAGGTCAAAATCATTAAACAAGGGACTGCTAAAGTATACCTTAGACCTGTATCAGATTTGATTGTTCTTTTTCAAAGTATAGAGTTATCTGGTTGAATTTAATAATAATTTATAGATCATGTAATAGTGGTATATGTTTATACCAGGCGGGGAGTGTTCTGTCTATTATATGCTTATTATGTTCATGTGTATGCCATCTGGTGGTTCATGTTGCAATTACAGCTTGGTTCCTCTCAAGAATAAACAGGAAGTGTTAATAAAGTTTGTTAATAAAAAGTTACTTTCAGTTTCTCAGCAGCCATCTTAGCTTCAAGAAGCATGGAAATCAGCTCTTAAACATTTGCCTCTAAACATACATTTGCCTGTAAGTTATTTGTTTTTTGCTAAGAAATCATTGTACATTTGAATTGCATTGCTATTTGCTGTAAGGATTAAATGTAAGCTCTCTGTGTTAGAAACATGTATTATTGTATGTATTGCAAGCACCACGTTTAACTACATATTGTAATTTCAACTTTTCTTATTGTATTGCAGTTTTACAAAAATAACTATTCAGAAGTAAAATCAGTTTGGAATAAACACAAAGCTATTTCTGTCTGGTTTGTTAACTAGCTGTCTAGTTATCAGTTAATGAGGACAGTACAGGCCTAAAAGCCGTCTGGGAATATCACTGTAAGGCAGATGGATATAAAAATATGTATCCCTGTAAACAGAACTCTCTATATTATACAGCCCCATAAGCGCTAAACTTGTTGGCCGCTGCTCAATACCCACTAAAGGTGCTCAGCTAGTGTGTGTATAGAACAACTCAATGCTGAAAAAGATGGCATTGCAGATAAATAATATATCATCTACAAATTCAAAGGAATAACCACTAATAATAGAAGAGACTACTACATTGGACAATAAGTGGCATAAGAATAAGATATTATTAATATTGTAGAAATCAAAAGGATATTGGTTGGATAGTAATATTATCATATAGATATTAATTAATGTGTATGATTGGTGACAGCAAAAATTGATACTAAAATAATAAGTAATGTCATATGGACATTAGTTGATAGTATAGTTGGTAGCAACAGAGTCAGTGGGAGACCAACATGGATCCAAAGATGCCAATCACAGTCAATTAATGGAAAGCTGCGAGGTCGATATTAAGATTAAGACCGACAGGATGCATACTCTTTAATATATGGATCCAGTAGGTCTCCCTCTGTCTCAACCTGAAAAAACGATTATAAAGATGTGATTTCGGAATGAATTCTATAGGTGTAATAGAAAAACAATTGGTGTTACCATTGTGTTTGAGGTTACAGTGTCTGGGTACACTGTGGTTTTTGTGATTATTTCTCATGTTGCATTGGTGTTCAGACCATCTGATACTAAGTGTTCTACAGGTGTGACCAATGTATTGTACCCCACAAATACAGGATAGGAGGTACACAACATATTGAAAGGCACAAGATATACGACCTATAATAGAGTAATTGCAACCCGTGACATTGCACTTGAACATTTTTTTGTAATGTGTGATGTGATCACATAATTTACATCTCCTAACACTACATCTAAAACTACCATAATAAGTCAAAGAAGACTTAGGGCTAGCACAAGTCAGGTTCCTTTTGTTCCTATCAATCTTACTGGGGGCTAAGATGGTCTTGAGGTTAGGAGCTCTTTTGTAGACAATCTTTGGTTTAGTATTATATTACCCAAAATAGGGTCTTTGGTAAGAATACCCCAATGTTTTGTGATGATATTTTTTATTAATTGATGATTACTATTATATTGGGTGATGAAAAGAGGGCATTTTTCTAGCTCGTCAGACTCAATTTTTTCTTTTATGTTATTTTTATTTTTGGAATACAAAAAACAATTATCCCTATCATCAGATTTCGCTCTTAAATATCCATCATCAATAATAAGAAAGGGATATTTCATTTCAGCAAAACGTTCCCTAAGGATCAGGCTTTGTGTTTCGAAATCTGCAAATGTACTGCAGTTACTACGTACACGCCTGAATTGACCATAGGGGACGTTTCGTTTCCAAGGAAGATGATGATTGCTGGTAAAATCAAGGTAACTGTTACAATCTACCGATTTGAAGTGGGTCGTACTGATAAATCTTCCATTATTAAAACAAGATTAAGGTCAAGAAAAGTCACGGTTCTGGAATCTATAGTGCTTGTAAAGATTAGACCCCTATCGTTTTGATTCAAATGATCTACAAAAAGATTGGCGGAAACACTATCTCCCCTCCAAAATAAAATCAGATCATCAACATAACGATCGTAGAGTACCAGGTTCACCCCATAAGCTGAGTCATATATATACTTTTCTTCGAATGACCCCATGAATAAATTTGCATAGCTAGGCTCAAATCTGGTACCCATGGCAGTTCCCTTTTTTTGCCACATACTTCAATTTATTTTACCTCTATTTTCTACCAGAGGTTTATATACATTTAGCAGTATTAACTGTGTATAGGTAGTAATTTATTGTGTTACACTGTATTATTATATAATCCTCTGAGGCACAAAAATATTTTATATTTTTATATTTCTGTCATTTAGAGGACCCTGTAGGAGTTCGTCTTTTTTTCACTTTTAGACGCCTAACATTTATTATCTTTTATCATGTTGTCTATCAGTGAAAGAAATAATAAGAGACTACTATTAGTCTCACATATTGCACCAATGAGCCTGACATCGACTGATGAAAGCTCTATTGAAAATCTTTCTATTCATGCCCTCTTCGCTAAATTAGAGGAGGCAATTAATGTGGAGTGCAGACATTGGCTTGACGCCAAAATGTAATAGAAATACATAGATAAAAAACAGATTCCTAGGGGTCCTTAGGATCTTCAAGAGCTGTTCCTTTAAGGAAGACCCTTCTTTGATTACTAAATGGGAGGAGGCTCTGAAAGTGTGTTCTCAAACACTTATGAAGATCCTTATTGCCCATAGGAAATCTTTCATTGAAAAAAACATCAAGAGAGATAGATACGATTCAACCTAGCCTGGATAAATTTAAAACCCTCCAGTTATACAAGGATTGGAATAGGATGGTATTGAAGAGAACAGATTCTTTTAAAAAAGATCTAATGGATACTAAGAACCGTAATATTGCTAGGGACAAGGAAGATTATTTAAAGGGTGAAATCTTTACCTATAATAAGAAGAAAGCTAACCCTTCATTGCCCCCCATTGCATCAGAAGATACTGATCATTTAAATAGATACACTCCAGAAACTGAGAGGTTGAATGGTGAATGGACCATAGTTAATCACCATAAGAATAAAAATAAAAACAAAAATAAAATAAAAACAATATCAAAAAGCAGAACTATAAAACCAATTATACTAATAATCCCCAACATCAAGATAGACAGTTTAACTATTATTCGAGACTGTATGAGGGCACTAGCAACAGGCCTCAATTTTCTCCAAGTTATGAAGGCCATCCTGCTGATATAGATTATGAACGCTACCACTCTGATAGACGTGACTTAAAGGTAGGCCTCCCTCATCATCAGAGACATGCTGTTTCAAAGCAGCAACATGCCCCTTTTAATAAAAATAATAAAAATTACCCGCCTAATAGAAATAACAACTGGTCAGGGCATGGTGTTAGGACTCCCAGTAACCATTATCATTATAGGGGTCCTTCTAACACTAATAGAGACTTTTCACGACATGAACGTAATTTTGAATCCAGTAATAATTTGAAAACTTATTATAGATCTGCATAACCTAATATTATTAGAGCACCACATCATGATAATAATTCACTGTCAGTTTCCAATCCAGGGCCATCAAAAGCCTTTTTTAGAGTCTGGTCCACGCCAATCAGCTTGGAAACAGAAAACCATAGCGAGCTATTTGGAGCCTGTAGTCTCCCTGACAACCCCCCAAAAGGGAAAAAGACCATAACTCACGAGGGTGTAGAGGAAGAGGAACAGCCATCAAAAAGGCAAGATTACAGATGCTAAAGAAGGGAATTTTTAATTTATCCTCACATGTACTAACAGATGATGAGGTTAGAGTCCTTGGCAAAGGACTTTCATTTAGCCCTACCAACAGGCACAATATGTTCTCTTTATTTGTAGACTTTAATCGGTTCACACAAAAATTATCAATGCAGAAGTATTTTGCAGAAAAACATCTAACAGACAACACTAGAGGCCCTATTGTAACAGAAAGTATGGACAGTAGTCTAAATGGACAAGATGTTCTAATTTTTTAACCTGATTCTTTAGTTGAACAACTTTGTGAAGGTTATATCCACACTAAGTTCAGGAGCAAATCCAATTTTATACCACAACTGACCATTAATGCACATATTGAAATCTTTAAGCAGCTAGTTGGTGAGGAGCTTGAACGTATTCCCAGAAACAATAAACTTTTCAAAAATAATTTATACCCTAATGAGAAAAGAGCGCTAACTAGCCTTAAAAATGACAAATCTCTTGTCATTAGACAAGCTGATAAGGGTGGTGGGATGATATTACAAAATCTGGAAGACTATATATTAGAGGCTAAAAAGATACTACTAGATGTATCCTACTATACTCGCCTCAAATACGATCCACCGCTCATTATAATACTGTACTCAAGGGTTTAATTGATGATGCCTTTAAGGAAGGTATAATTCTTAAAAAAGAAAAATAATTTCTAGTCCCGAGTGAACCTAATGTGGCTTTTTACCATCACTTGCCTAAGCTTCACAAAAATCCTATTTGTCCTCCTGGTCGACCAATTATAGCCAACATAGGTAGTCTCTCTGACAATGTGTCCTCCTATGTCTACCATTTCTTGCAAAAATATGTTTTAGGACTAGAATCTTACATTCATGATTCATCGGATCTAATAGCGAAACTTGAACATCTGTCCATTACACCTGATCTTCTCTGGATCAATTGCGATGTGCAAGCTTAATATTCCAACATTCCGCATGATCTTGGTCTCCTAGCAATTGCACATTATTTGAACAGGATCCCTATCTTCCACCAATCAATGTGATTTTTTGTTGTCCCTTATATCTTTTATTTTGAGGCATAATTATTTTTTGTTTCAGGACGATTTTTATTTGAAAATAAAGGGAACCGCCATGGGTACCACCAGGTTTGCCCCTAGCTATGCAAATTTATTCATGGGGTCATTTGAAGAAAAGTATATATATATATATATATATATATATATATATATGACCCAGCTTATGGGGCAAACCTGGTACTCTACAGTCATTGTATTGATGATCTGATTTTCGTTTGGAAGGGAGATAGTGTTTCCGCCAAACTTTTTGTAGATTATTTGAATCAAAACGATAGGGGTCTAATCTTTACAAGCACTATATATTCCAGAACAGTGACTTTTCTTGACCTTAATCTTGTTTTTAATGATGGAAGAGTTAACAGTACGACCCACTTCAAATTGGTAGATTGTAACAGTTACCTTGCTTTTACCAGCAATCATCATCTTCCTTGGAAACGAAATGTCCCCTATGGTCAAATCAGGCGTATACCTCGTAACTGCAATACATTTGCAGATTACGAAACACAAAGCCTGATCCTTAGGGAACGTTTTGCTGAAAAGAAATATCCCTTTCATATTATTGATGATGGATATTTAAGAGCGAAATCTGACGATAGGGATAATTATTTTTTGTATTCCAAAAATAAAAATAAAAAAATATATAAAATTGAGTATGACGAGCTAGAAAAATGCCCTCTTTTCATCACCCAATATAATAGTAATCATCAATTAATAAAAAATGTCATCACAAAACATTGGGGTATTCTTACCAAAGAACCTATTTTGGGTAATATAATAGGTACTAAACCAAAGATTGTCTACAAAAGAGCTCCTAACCTCAAGTACATCTTATACAACAAACAGAAATAGGTGAAACCCAAATCAGCTGTGCTTCTCTATTAAAAGCAAATAGTAATTATAAAAAACTTTGTAATGAGGCTAAGTAAAAATTGCCCAATAGGTAAAGCAATATATGGTACAGTGTTTCAGACAGGATATAGTATATAAACAGTAGAATACTTGGACAATTGAATATATAAATAGAACAATAGTCCTATACAGAGGAATGTATAGTATTGCTTGTACGTGACAAAATGTTCCAATCACTATACATAAAATAAATTTAGAAAAAGTAACAATACTTCCCAGAAATGCTGAGAATGGTGGGTGCCGCTCCAAGTATTGACACAGGGCTGCGATCCTGGTCTTTAAGAAGTGGCTGAAAAACAAGATAAAACACAGAGCGCAACCCACTCTAAGTGTAAAATCATTTATTATCCAGCAATAAAAAAAACGTGTAAATCGCACGTACAGTGTAACAGAGTAAAAATAGCACAATAAACAAATCCCAGATTGTATCACCAAATGTCAGGGGTGTGATGTCCGTCACCTTGTAGCTTGAACTCCCCAAAATTTAAGAAAAGTAGTAAAAACAATTAAAATATACCATAACCTTTCATATTATGTTATGGTATATTTTAGTTGTTTTTACTACTTTTCTTAAATTTATGAAAATTTGATTTTAAATATAGTAATTTCTGTTTTATAACTGTATTGCCAATTGTCACTGTATTGATACTTCGTCTTTTATGTATTTATAGCCTACTCAGAAAGGACACTTTGTTTATTTTAACGCGCCAGACTTACCTAAACGTCATTGATGAGTCACAACCAATGAGATGACTCCTTTGAGAGGCGCGCCTTACCAGGACTGTTTAAAAAGACTACAGTGATGTCACTCCAAATATCCTCTTGAAAAGTCAGGTTGTAGCCTGAGGAAACGCGTCGAGGCGGCACTAATAACTTCTCTCAGCTTCCCTGTTACCCATATCATTTGGAGTATCCCTCTGCACAAGCTGAATTCGTACACGGCGATCCGGAAGCCGTTTTGGGGAGTTCAAGCTACGAGGTGACGGACATCACACCCCTGACATTTGGTGATACAATCTGGGATTTGTTTATTGTGCTATTTTTACTCTGTTACACTGTACGTGTGATTTACACTTTTTTTATTGCTGGATAATAAATGATTTTACACTTAGAGTGGGTTGCGCTCTGTGTTTTATCTTGTTTTTCAAGTACATCTTAGCCCCCAGTAAGATTGTTAGGAACAAAAGGAACCTGACTTGTGCTAGCCCTAATTATTCTTTGACTTATTATGGTAGTTTTAGATGTAGTGTTAGGAGATGTAAATTATGTGATCACACCAATTGTTTTTCTATTACACCTATAGAATTCATTCCGAAATCACATCTTTATAATCGTTTTTTCAGGTTGAGACAGAGGGAGACCTACTGGATCCATGTGTTAAAGAGTATACATCCTGTAAATTATGTGATCACATCACACATAACAAAAAATGTTCAAGTCCAATGTCATGGGTTGCAATTACTCTTTTATAGGTCGTATATCTTGTGCATCTCAATATGTGGTGTACCTCCTATCCTGTATTTGTAGGGTACAATACATTGGTCGCACCTGTAGAAGACATAGGCCCCAAGTTATCAAGCCGTCAACCTCAAATACGCTGAAATTCCGCAGCGTATTTGTGGCGAGGCTGATTCGCCTTAGTTATCAAGCCCTAGATACCGGCAAAAGTAGAATATAGTGACGTACGCTCCGATCCGCCGGACTCAGTCCGACACAGATCGATTCTTACGTCACTCCAGATGTTCCATATACAAGTGCGGCACAATCTGACTACTTTTGCTAGTTATCAAAAAACTAGCAGGTACGCTCGGCACTTTTCCAGCCCAGCGTACCTGGTTTTCAAAACGCCGCCCTGGAGGCGGCGGATCCCATAGAAATCAATAAGAGTCTGACCATAGTGAAAGTTCATGTTCGCTGCTGCCTGACATCCCATTGATTCCTATGGGAGCTGTCTACACCTAACACCCTAACATGTACCCCGAGTCTAAACACCCCTAATCTGTCCCCCCTACACCGCCGCAACTAAATAAAGTGTTTACCCCCTAAACCGCCGCTCCCAGAGCCCACCGCAAGCTATACTAAATATGTTAACCCCTAAACCGCGGCTCCCGGTGCCCGCCGCAACTATAATATATGTATTAAAAACTAAACCTCCGCTCCCGGTGCCCGCTGCAACTATAATATCTGTATTAACCCCTAAACCGCCGCTCTTGGACCCCGCCGCCACCTACATTATACCTATTAACCCCTATCCTGCCCCCCCCTACACCGCCGCCACTATAATAAAGTTATTACCCCCTAAACTGCCGCTCCCGGAGCCCACTGCCACCTACATAATACCTATTTACCCCTAAACCGCCGCTCCCGGAGCCCACCGCCACCTACATTATACCTATTAACCCCTATCCGGCCCCCCCTATACCACCGCCCTCTATAATAAAGTTATTAACCCCTATTCTGCGGATCCCGGACTTCGCCGCAACTAAATAAATAGTTTAACCCCTAAATCGCCGCTCCCGGACCCCGCCGCAACTTATATTAAACTTATTAAACCCTAATCTGCCCCCCCTACACCGTCGCCACCTATAATAAATTTATTAACCCCTATCCTGCCCCCCTACACCGCCGCCACTGTAATAAAATTATTAACCCCTAAACCTAAGTCTAACACTAACCCTAACACCCCCCTAACTTAAATATTAATTAAATAAATCTAAATAATATTTCTCTTATTAACTAAATTAATCCTATTTAAAACTATAAACCCTAATATAGCTACAATATAAATAATAATAATATTGTAGCTATCTTAGGATTTATTTTTATTTTACAGGCATCTTTCAATTTATTTTAACTAGGTACAATAGCTATTAAATAGTTATTAACTATTTAATAGCTACCTAGCTAAAATAAAGAGAAATTTACCTGTAAAATAAAAACTAACCTAAGTTACAATTACACCTAACACTACACTATCATTAAATAAATTATTCCTATTTAAAACTAAATACTTACCTGTAAAATAAACCCTAAGATAGCTACAATATAATTAATAATTACATTGTAGCTATTTTAGGATTTATATTTATTTTACAGGTAACTTTGTATTTATTTTAGCTAGTTAGAATAGTTATTAAATAGTTATTAACTATTTAATAACTACCTAGCTAAAAGAAATACAAAATTACCTGTAAAATAAATCCTAACCTAAGTTACAATTAAACCTAACACTACACTATCATTAAATTAATTAAATAAATTACCTATGAATAACTACAATTAAATATAATGATATAAACTAACTAAAGTACAAAAAATAAAAAAAGCTAAGTTACAAAAAAATAAAAAAAATAAGTTACAAACATTTAAAAAATAATTCAACAATTTTAAGCTACTTACACCTAATCTAAGCCCCCTAATAAAATAACAAAGCCCCCCAAAATAAAAAGATGCCCTACCCTATACTAAATTAAAAAGTTACCAGCTCTTTTACCTTACCAGCCCTTAAAAGGGCCTTTTGCGGGGCATGCCCCAAAGAATTCTGCTCTTTTGCCTGTAAAATAAAAATACAACCCCCCAACATTAAAACCCACCACCCACATACCCATAATCTAACCCAAACCCCCCTTAAATAAACCTAACAATACCCCCCTGAAGATCATCCTACCTTGAGTCGTCTTCAGCCAGCCGACCCACCGATGGAACTGAAGAAGAGATCCAGAGCGGCAGAAGTCATCATCCAGGCGGCGCTGAAGAAGTCTTCCTGATTGGCTGATCCAATCAGCCAATCAGATTGAGCTCGCATTCTATTGGCTGATCGGAACAGCCAATAGAATGCAAGCTCAATCTGATTGGCTGATTGGATCAGCCAATCGGTTTGAACTTCAATCTGATTGGCTGATTCAATCAGC
Organism: Bombina bombina; assembly: GCF_027579735.1. Taxonomy (NCBI): domain Eukaryota; kingdom Metazoa; phylum Chordata; class Amphibia; order Anura; family Bombinatoridae; genus Bombina; species Bombina bombina. The sequence continues at coordinate 1,134,709,162 of NC_069504.1, read as the reverse complement.
CAATCAGATTTTTCCTACCTTAATTCCGATTGGCTGATAGAATCCTATCAGACAATCGGAATTGAAGGGACGTCATCTTGGATGACGTCCCTTAAAGGAACCTTCATTCAGTCGTCGGCCGTTGGGGAAGAAGGATGTTCCGCGTCGGCGGGATGAAGATGGATCCGGAAGAAAGAAGATTGAAGACGCCGCTTGGAAGATGACATCGCCCGGATGGAAGACTTCTTCAGCGCCGCCTGGATGATGACTTAATCGGATGGAAGACTTCTTCAGCGCCCCTTGGATGATGACTTCTGCCGCTCCGGATCTCCTCTTCGGTTCCATCGGTGGTCGGCTGGCTGAAGACGACTCAAGGTAGGATGATCTTCAGGGGGGTAGTGTTAGGTTTATTTAAGGGGGGTTTGGGTTAGATTAGGGGTATGTGGGTGGTGGGTTTTAATGTTGGGGGGTTGTATTTTTATTTTACAGGCAAAAGAGCAGAATTCTTTGGGGCATTCCCCACAAAAGGCCCTTTTAAGGGCTGGTAAGGTAAAAGAGCTGGTAACTTTTTAATTTAGAATAGGGTAGGGCATTTTTTTATTTTGGGGGCTTTGTTATTTTATTAGGGGGCTTAGATTAGGTGTAAGTAGCTTAAATTGTTGTAATATTTTTTAAATGTTTGTAACTCATTTTTTTTATTTTTGTAACTTAGCTTTTTTATTTTTTGTACTTTAGTTAGTTTATTTAATTGTATTTAATTGTAGTTATTTGTAGATAATTTATTTAATTAATTTATTGATAGTGTAGTGTTAGGTTTAATTGTAACTTAGGTTAGGATTTATTTTACAGGTAATTTTGTATTTCTTTTAGCTAGGTAGTTATTAAATAGTTAATAACTATTTAATAACTATTCTAACTAGCTAAAATAAATACAAAGTTACCTGTAAAATAAATATAAATCCTAAAATAGCTACAATGTAATTATTAATTATATTGTAGCTATTTTAGGGTTTATTTTACAGGTAAGTATTTAGTTTTAAATAGGAATAATTTATTAAAGTATAGTGTAGTGTTAGGTGTAATTGTAACTTAGGTTAGTTTTTATTTTATAGGTTAATTTCTTTTTATTTTAACTAGGTAGCTATTAAATAGTTAATAACTATTTAATAGCTATTGTACCTAGTTAAAATAAATTGAAAGTTGCCTGTAAAATAAAAATAAATCCTAAGATAGCTACAATATAATTATTATTTATATTGTAGCTATATTAGGGTTTATTTTAAAGGTAAGTATTTAGTTTTAAATAGGATTAATTTAGTTAATAAGAGAAATATTATTTAGATTTATTTAATTAATATTTAAGTTAGGGGGGGTGTTAGGGTTAGTGTTAGACTTAGGTTTAGGGGTTAATAATTTTATTACAGTGGCGGCAGTGTAGGGGGGGCAGGATAGGGGTTAATAAATGTATTATAGGTGGCGACGGTGTAGGGGGGCAGATTAGGGGTTAATAAGTTTAATATAAGTTGCGGCGGGGTCCAGGAGCGGCAGTTTAGGGGTTAAATAATTTATTTAGTTGCGGCGAGGTCCGAGATCCGCAGGATAGTGGTTAATAACTTTATTATAGGTGGCGGCGATATAGGGAGGGCAGGATAGGGGTTACTAGGTATAATGTTGGTGGCTGCGGTGTCCGGGAGCGGCGGTTTAGGGGTTAATCCATTTATAAGAGTTGCGGCAGGGTCTAGGTGCGGCGGTTTAGGGGTTAATAACTTTATTGAGTTGCGGGGGGGTCCGGGAGCACCGGTATAGGGGGTAGAACAGTGTAGTTAGTGTGGGTGCTTAGTGACAGGGGTATCAATAAAGCTGTCAAAAAGCCGAAGAGCAGCGAGATTGGATGAGTGAAAACTATCACAGTCCGCTGCTCATCGCCCCGTACTTGGTGCGCAGCTTTTTGACAGCTTTTTTGATAACTTAGGCAAAATTTTTCAGGTCTGCGGCGGCGATGGTAGACGAGCTTAGGCGGGCGTATTGAACTGGCGAAGGCAGGTAAAGTAGACGCATTGATAACTACCCCCCATAGTATCAGATGGTCTGAACACCAACGCAACATGAGAAATAATCACAAAAACCACAGTGTATCCAGATACTGTAACCTCAAACACAATGGTAACACCAATTGTTTTTCTATTACACCTATAGAATTCTTTCCGAAATCACATCTTTATAATCGTTTGAGACGTTTGAGACAATTATGTGATCACATCACACATTACAAAAAAATGTTCAAGTGCAATGTCACGGGTTGCAATTACTCTATTATAGGTTGTATATCTTGTGCCTCTCAATATGTGGTGTACCTCCTATCCTGTATTTGTGGGGTACAATACATTGGTCACACCTGTAGAACACTTAGTATCAGATGGTCTGAACACCAATGCAACATTAGAAATAATCACAAAAACCACAGTGTACCCAGACACTGTAACCTCAAACACAATGGTAACACCAATTGTTTTTCTATTACAACTATAGAATTCATTCCGAAATCATATGTTTATAATCGTTTTCTCAGGTTGAGACAGAGGGAGACCTACTGGATCCATATATTAAAGAGTATGCATCCTGTCGGTCTTAATCTTAATATCGACCTCGCAGCTTTCCATTAATTGACTGCGATTGGCATCTTTGGATCCATGTTGGTCTCCCACTGACTCTGTTGCTACCAACTATACTATCAACTAATGTCCATATGACATTACTTATTATATAAGTATCACTTTTTGCTGTCACCAATCATACACATTAATTAATATCTATATGATAATATTGCTATCCAACCAATATCCTTTTGATTTCTACAATATTAATAATATCTTATTCTTATGCCACTTATTGTCCAATGTAGTAGTCTCTTCTATTATTAGTGGTTATTCCTTTGTATTTGTAGATGATATATTATTTCTCTGCAATGCCATCTTTTTCAGCATTGAGTTGTTCTATACACACACTAGCTGAGCACCTTTAGTGGGTATTGAGCAGCGGACAACAAGTTTAGCGCTTATGGGGCTGTATAATATAGATAGTTCTGTTTACAGGGATACATATTTTTATATCCATCTGCCTTACAGTGATATTCCCAGACGGCTTTTAGGCCATATAAATAATGGTCAGTTGTGGGTCCATCTCATAGCTGTTGGGAGTTGGTTATTAGCTTCGCGGCGACCCCATTTTCATTGCCGTTAGGAGTTGTACACTAGCCTATCAGCGACCCCTTAGAGCTCTTCCCACTGCCATTAAGAGCTGTCCACTAGCTATCAGCGACCCCATAGAAATCGCTCCCGTTTAGTACAAGTAAGGGTTGTTCTGCTATCTACTGGATAGAGATGATTTATATTTATTTATATTATTTAGGTTGTTCATTTCCCTCATCATTATCTGCAATATCAGATATTGTTTTAGTTTCATTTATATCAAGTTTGTTCATTTTAGTATTTAATTAAGTTACAGTTGTAAAATGTTTACCTTCATTTACTGGTACATTTTATTTTTAATTGTACTCTACGTGTGCTTTATGCTCTTTTTTGATCGTTTGTCTATCGAATGAATGACATTGAATGTTTTAGATTTATTAACTTTACACCACCATGATCTTATTATGTTTTTATTATGTGTATGTATTTTTAGAGCTTATTCTTATTTGTTCTTACTGAATATTTTATCTATGTGTTTAATGCTGCCTGTCTTAGGGCAGCTGCTGAACCACTTTTGACTATTGCAGTCTTTACCTTTTAGTTGTGTATTTTATTACCCTGACGTAGGAAGGTGTGGTTCGTTATCGGCCTCTGATTGGTCAGCATTATTTTATTTATTGAGCAAGTAGTTGTCTATTCTCATACAGCCTGAGGAAACGGCATATGTGTTGCTGAGAAACGCGTTGCTGTGTTAGTGTTGTTCACAATAAAGTTTACACACTTTTTATTCTACTTGCTCGGGTCTCCATTTTATATTTATCTGGATGATCGGTATCTGCCTATCTGATCTCCTATATCCACTGTGACGTCTCTTACTGCTGCCTTGGGTTGTCCGCTCTGTGATTGGCTTGACCCGCTACGTTACCTGATGCACGAACCTCCGGCATCCTGTCTGAGTCTTACGGGTGACTCTGCTGATCCCGTACTGCCCAGCCAGGCACCCTGGTTGTTCCGCCATGCTTGTGAGTAGTCACCCTGAAGGGCACTTTCAACACACTTCTGTATTATTGACTAGTCCGGTCACTTTTACCCTATGTGGCGCCTCTTTTTGTTCCCCAAATAGGAATTTTTTGTACACCTAAGAACAAAGCAATACCAAGCATTTATAAAAACAAGATAATAAAACAACAAACAAATAATTAATAACAAAGTACTGAGAGCAGTAAGGTGACCCATGCTATGCTTTCAGTCATTATCTTGATCTGTGCTGAGTAATACCAGCACGCCCTCACTCACACACATCAGTATGTATTTACCCATTTGTATATAAAGCCTCACATCAGCATGCAGAGATATACAGAAGCTTATGGGGCTATGTTTTGTAATACAGAGGCTCCATTAAAACATAAAAACCTATATTTAGGTGCATAATAACCATAAGCTCATCAAGTGTGCCCATGTTTAAGTCTCTTTAGTTCATAGGATAGCCTTATATCCCAGTAATAGAAATCCATAGTAGGTATAATACACAGCATACAGTATATTTGTCTTTGGGACTCACATCATGACGTATGGTTCGCTCTAACCTGTAAAAAACAGATTATGGTTATTTCTGTGCTTATTTGAATCGTTACATCTTTGATGATTGTACAGTACACAAGTGTGCAACGCTAGAGACAATGTCTTACTGAAAAAATGGCTCATGTAACTTCACAATTTCATATACAACATGCAGCTGGATTACCATGTAATGAGGTTCTTTAAATCAAGCCGGAGACTGTCTTTAAATCAGGTCATTTGCATGTTGTTCCTCAATATATGGATGTTTGTAAAACACAAGATATTATGCATTAAACATCACCCTGTTGTAAGTCAGTGAATACAATCTGCACTTGTGCTCTGATTAAAGTACTACATCAAACTAACATACAGTCTATCACCTACTGAAAGTCTTAGCTGAAATATTTGGGATTTTGCGTGATATATTGAAGAGCGTGTTATATGGAGATCAGTTCTCGTAGTCAACAGCCGCTTTTATTTTCAAGTGCACAAATCTTAGAAAAAATAATTCTATTTGCTCTGTCCCATTGGAGTGAATGCAATTGCTTTAGCTTTCTGTTCATTTTATAGTGACTCAGTTGGTTTGCAACTAATTTTCCCATTTTTTGTTTTTCTACATGAACTTCCTGTAGAGACTTTATTTATAAACAATTCAGCTTGGTCAGATTACATTTCGTTAATTAATCATGACATTTGATCATTTTAACTGGTTCTAATAGCAGAACACACTTTAGCGCTGCGGAATCTGTTGGCGCTCTACAAGTAACCGATAATAATAATAATAACACACACTTTATTGATGAACACCGAAACTCACAAGTCTAGAAAAAAAAGTCTTAGTACAGGAATATCAGTTTAACAAAAAGAACAAGATTTAACAAACAGTAATAGATTTTATAATGTTGTCATTTCAACTTAACTTCAAATTTTCAATAGGGATGGGCGAATGTTTTGTAACATTAAAAAAATGAAACTAATTTTAACACATTCGTTCGTTTGTTTCCAATTTCGAACGTTTGTATAACATTCTAACATTTGTTTAATGTAATGGTGTTTCTGATGCGATCTTTCAATGTAATATTAAATTCGATTTTTTCTTATTTGAATATTGCATAATTCAAATTAATTCCTGGACCACTATAGTTGGAGAAAATACGTGTGTCATTTTTTGTTATATAATCATTACGTACAAGACGTGTGAAGCTTCTAATAGAGGAATTTGTGGTCTGAGGATCAAATTTAGACGAGGGTTTGAATCTGTTATTACTGGGTACAAGTCTGTTATCCATGAAAAATTCCCTAATGTTAAGTGTTCTCTGAAATTTGTGTATGTCAAACAGAGGTTTGGAAATTATCACATTTAGGTGTTGGAATAAATGATAATCCCCTATTAAGAAGGCGATTTTCCTTATCAGTGAGAGGTCTAGTACTAAGGTTGTACACTATGTTAGTCGTTTCTTGTCACTGTTTGCCTTTTTTCTTTGTGCCCCCCTCGTCTGATGTGGGGCCTTCCCTATTTTTTTGACTGTGAGTGTGTTTTTTTTAAAAAGATCTAGTGACTATGCCACTATGTGTATCCCTATTGTCAGTGTGTGTGTTAGAAACATCACCTTCAGAAGAATCACCACCACTGGTGTCAATAGTGTCTATGGGGGCTCTGTTTCTCTGAGTAAGTGGTCTAGGCCTGTATGATCTACTGTTTTTTTTTTTTGTTTTGTTTTTTTTTTTTTTTGGTTTTCAAATATTTTATTGAAAATTCACTCAAATATTACAGGTGTTTGGAGACGCAGCTCCGCATTGAAATATTTCCATCCATTATTGTATCAGATTCTACCATTCCCATTGTCCCTGCTTTATATTATATTAATTTCACATTACATTTTTTGAAAACCAACAAATAAACAGTAATGAATTATTTCAATTATTTTTCCAACATTTCACTAATCATTAATCCGCAGGCCTAAAATTTTCACAACCATTTCGGCACCTTACCCTGCCTCTTGCACCTTCACCCTATCTCACATATAAAAGAAAGATACTATTTCCTTAATTTCTTTGCTCAGTGTCTTTTATCCCTCCTTCACCTGCCTACTGTATCTGCTGACTAATACCTCACATCTAATATTCTTATCTTCGTCCACCCAGATGCTCTAGATACTCCTTGTGTGCCCATCGCTTCTCCCAATTCCTACCTATGTTCAATCTGATCTATTAGTGCTACTTTTTCTGTGACTCCTCTCTCCCTATACTTTCTGTGGCCTCACCCCTCCCCTCCTATTTCGTGAGGTCCACATTTTCTGCACATAATATGAAGAAGAGGGGGGGGGGGCAAAAGGAAACAAGAGAAAAAAAAAAAAAAAAAAAAAAATTTTTGAGTCTCCCTATCTCTCCACCCAGTTTGACGGCAAAATTCCTGCCACCACTAAATTTAGAAAAAGGACTGAGCTTTGTAAGGGCTCCAGAAATTGTTGCTGCAATGACCGAGGCCATGACTCAATGTAGTTTTTCCACTTGCTAAAGTACCTTTTATAATGTTTCTCCGTATTTTTCAGATCCTGCCTCTCCACTATCACCTGAAATTTCAAACTATTTATAAATTCCTTCATGCTTGGCACGTTTTTCTGTTTCCATTTCTGAAAAATAAGACTACGTGTTATCAAGATGACTAAATTTGTAAGATTTTTATTCCCTGTATGCTCATTCTGATAAAGAAAAAATATATGTTTTGCTTCCAATTTTATTTGATCAATTAAAAATTTGTTGAGCCAGAACTGTATTTTCAACCAGAATTGCTGTATTTTCGGACAACTCCATAAGCAGTGCATTAAATCTGCCTTTATGTGATTACATTTGTAACAGCTAGTTAAAATTGCCCTATCCCAACCGCTAACTCTCTCTGGGGTCAAGTAGAAATTATTTATCAATTTTGCCTGCGTCTCCCGCCAACTGATTTTATCCGTGGCTTCCTCCGTCCTCTTGATGCTATCTATTATATCTTCGCTTTGCATACCAGGAAAATATCTTATAAATTTAGCCATACTCAGATTTACTTGTGCCATTCCTAATTTCTGCATTATATTCTGATACCATATAGCTAACGAACGTATCCCTGCTTGATATATTTTAAAACCTGACTCCAGTACAGATTGGCTCCAATCCGTTCCACATCTCCTGTCACACGTTTCTATGTAATGTCTTGCTTGTAAATATGCATAAAACTGTTTAGCAGGTATATTATATTCCGCCATCATACTCTCAAAGGTCCGTATGGGTCCTTCCGTGCCCATTTTAATTTGTGCAAAATATTTCAGACCTCTGCTTTGCCACTCACTATAAATCCTATTATGTAACCCTGGTGAAAAATCCACGCACCCAACCATCGGCAACAGTGTTGACACCTGGTACTCTTGTCCCATTATATGACAATACTTTTGCCATGCCCAAATTATATTAGTAAATGTTACTAGATTCGCCACATTGCTTGGTAGGTTCTTATATGGGCAGTGTAATATTGCTTTCAGACTAAAAGGTTTGACTATCTCAGTTTCTACTTTATAATGAGTAACATATTCTGACTCAGTCAGCCAGTCTAATCCGAATTTAATCAGAGTGGCATAATTATAATACCTTATGTTAGGGAAAGCGAATCCACCATATTTTTTTGCATAACTCAATTTTTCTATTGATATACGTGCCTTCCGTTTACCCCATATGAATCTTGAGCTTACTCTGTTATATATATCTATATCTTTCTTCTTGATCACTAATGGTAAGTTCTGAAGACGAAATAATATTTTGGGGAAAAAAATCGTTTTTATCAGAATTATGCGCGCCGATACTGATAAGTAATACAGGTTCCACTTTCCTATTTCTGCTTCCATATTATCAAATAATTCCTTGTAATTCAACTGGTACCACTCCCCTGGGTTCCTCCCAATTTTGATCCCTAAGTAATTGATGAACTGCACTTCTTTAAAGATTGTATTTTGACTGGACTTAGTTTTTTTTATCCATAAAATTTCAGATTTTTCAGGGTTTATTTTGTACCCTGTAAAAGAACTGAATTTCTTGATTGATTGTAGGAGTTGTGGGATGCTGGTAGCTGTGTCATGCACGAATAATAAAATGTCATCCGCGTAAAGTGAGATCGTCATACTTTCTGCCCCTATCTTAACTGGTATTAATTTCTGTCTAATGTATATCGCCAAAGGTTCGAGCGCTATGTCGAATAGTAAAGGGGAAAGCGGGCATCCTTGTCGCGTCCCTCTTTCGAGGATTATTGGCGTAGATAGTTCTCCATTAATTAACAGCTGTGACTTAGGTTTCTTGTAAATCGCCTTGATCAGATTGAGCAGGGCACCCGAGAACCCGAACTTCTCCAGAGATACAAAAAGATGATCCCACCCTATTGAATCAAATGCCTTCTCAGCGTCTATTGTTATTAATGTGATATCTTTATCCGTCTGGTTCTTTCTCTTCCCTGGGGTGTCCTGCCCAACCCGATAAAAATGATCCACCATTACTAACACTCTCCTCATGTTACGGACGGAATTCCTGCCTGGTATGAACCCAGCCTGATCTGTGTGTATTAAATCTGGTATTACTTTCTTTAGCCTTTCTGCTATTATTGACATTAGTATCTTATAGTCGTGATTTAATAATGAGATGGGCCTATATGATGACATGTTTGTAGCGTCTTTCCCCTTTTTATGTATTAGTGATATAATTGCATCAGAAAAATATGGAGATTTCAAGTCGTTCTTCAAATAATATCCGTTATATAGTTTAGTTAGCGTCCCTACTATTGTTTCTGCCGTCATTTTATAAAATTCAGCCGAAAGGCCGTCTGGCCCGGGTGCTTTCCCCGATTTGGCTTTTTGTATTGCTTTTAACACTTCCCCTTCATAAATTAATTCATTTATTTGTTGTAAAGCTACTGGGGTTACTTTAGGGGTCTCTATCTGTTCCCAGAATTGTTGCCTGTCTTTCTTATTTATTTCCTTCTTCCTATATATCTTCTGATAATATTGTAGGAATCTTTCTCTTATTGTTATAGGACTGGTGTACAGGTCCGTTCCTTCTTTAATTGTGGAAATTATATTACGTTTCTTACGAAACTTAGTTATTTTGCCCAAGTGTTTTGCCGAAATACCCTGCAGTCCTTGAAATCTCGCCCTGCATTTTGCCTCCTCATTAGCCCATTTTTCTTTCATAAACTGTTCTCTTTCTGTTTTGGCATACGCGTATTTTTCCCACTTGGCTCGATTAGGGTTATTTAGATATCTTGTATATGCTTTTCTGACCTGATTTGCCAACTGCACTTCCCTGGCCTTGTTTTTACGATTTAATTTGACATGATCTACTGTTATCATCCTTCCCATAGAGCCATTATAGATACGCTTTTCACGGTAGTCATTCTCTACTGTATTAAGTTTCCTATTCTTGAAACTAAGTAATTCATTATGATATTTAGTAACTAAGCCTTCAAGTTTGGTGACTTATCATCTATTAATACTTTGTAACAGCTAGTTTTAATAATGTCAATTTCAACTTGCATTTTCTTTTATAAGCGGCTAACCTCCTCAATAGTGAGCAAAATTAAATCATATGAACACTTGTGTAATACACAGCACCATTTCCTGCACAACTCTGAGTTGGATCAGCCTAGTGTGGGCACATTACTGACTCGGAAGCCTCTAGGGATAAATTTGTTCTTATGATAATTAGAAAGATAAACAGCGTGTAGTTTAAAGTCAACCTTACGTTTTCGTAGGTTAAATAATTTGTGATAGATGTTGATGGGTATATCTCCCCTCAGTTTGCGGACGTCAGTGGTGGCACGGATTCTCTCTGCATCCTCCTCAGTAAAGACAAAGACATCTGTATTAACATTGTCTTCATTAAAATCATGAATCCCAGCTGCACCTGCAGCAACCAGTGATCCTGTGTCCATTGCAAAAAACAGTGAAAAAGATTAAAAACAAATCAATTCTAAACAAGATGTCAGAATATGCAAATGCCTTCAAAAGATTAACAAGCAACCAATAATTTCATCAAATGAGGCAACAGTATAAGGTGCACAATGTCCAAAGTTCATATGTAGTATAGCAAATTAGGGCCTGCACTCCAAATCTCAGGTACTGAGAAATATCCACCAGGGTGCTGGATCACAGGTACAAACAGTCTTAGAATAAGATAGCACTCACTGTAGTAGTAGATCAATGCAGAAAATGCCCCATGACGTTATATATATATATATACTGTATATACGTGATGAAAGAAACTGGAAAATATTCAGCGCTATGTTTTAAACCCAATGGTGTAATGATAAGGGATCTCACTAGTAGCACAGATTCATAATAAATAAATATATATATATATATAGATAGATAGATATATATCTCAAATAAACAAATGCATGTGAAAGAGTCCAAAAAATACAGATCGTACATGTACAATTCAGTAGAACTAATTAGTACAGTCAATAAGTGAAAAAAGTGAAAAAACAATCTTCGTGATTGTGATGAGAGCAGGATGTGATGTCACTAGTATGTGGGCGGGGCTTAGGTCCGGTGTCTGTGTCGCAGTTAGTTTAGTACAATCAACCTGACTAGATGTGTATTGCTATGCTCTGCAATAAAATAGAGTTGTACCATCATTGCTGTGTCCTGCATATGTCCTGCATCTCATGACATGGTGTCAGAAGTTCTGGACTGCGCTTCTGTTCCTGATCGATTGCAATGTCAAAGTTTACCCCACCTGAGCCTTTTGACTTTTCTCAGCCTGCAGCTTGGCCCACATGGCGTCAGCGGTTTCAGCGCTTCAGGATTGCTTCCAAACTGAACAAGGAGAGTGGTGAAGTACAAGTTAATTCTCTTTTATACTCCATGGGGAAAGATGTAGAGCCAGTGTTCAATGCTTTTACTTTCCAAGAAGGGGAAGAAGTTAACTTTAATATAGTTATGGATAAACTCAGTGCACACTTTGTGCCCAAAAGAAATGTGATTCATGAGAGAGCTTGTTTTCACAAACGTAATCATTACTAGTGAAAGGCACAGTGTGAGCGGTAGATCTAAAGTACTGGAAAGGCCTAGAAGAGGATGGGCGCAACATGGCCGATGCACACGGTGCTACCGGGCTCATGATCAGAGTGCTATATGCCCGGCCAGAGATAAAAGATGCAGAAAATGTAACAGAATAGGCCATTTTGAAGTGGTGTGTAAAACTGAATACATTAAGGAGATGCAGGTGGACAGTGACCAGGAGGGTCAGGAAGTGTCTTTTGTGGGGTCTGTTGTGGAACGGACAAGCTCAGAGGAAGATTGGAAAGTTACTTTTACTGTAATGGGAGCCAAAGTTGATTTTAAGTTTGACACAGGAGCAGATATCACTGTACTGTCTTTTGCTGAATTTATGAAACTGCCTCGACAGCCCCAGCTGGCGAAGGTTACTACAAATGTCCATAGTCCTGGTGGCCGCATTGATTGTGTGGGGAAATTTCTTGCCAGCTGTGAGTACAAACAGAGGAAGTTCACCATGTGGGTGCATGTGATCCGAGGTCAGTGTGTTAACAGTTTATTGAGCAGAAAAGCAGCCTGTGACTTGGGCCTCATGGCCAGAGTGAATGAGATCTCTGAAGATATGTTTGGCGAGTTGGGCCTACTGAACTGCAAACCTCTCCGTATAGCACTTAAAAGTGACGCAGTCCCATACAGTATTTCTACTCCTCGTAGAATTCCGTTCCCGCTCATGCCTCAAGTGGAGAAAGAGCTCATGCGCATGAAGTCTATGGGGGTTATTGAAGAGGTTGTTGAAGCAACTGATTGGTGTGCCCCCATTGTTCCAGTTGCAAAGAAAAACGGAAAGGTGCGCATCTGTGTGGACCTGAAAAGGTTGAATGAGGCAGTGAAGAGGGAGAGATTTATGCTGCCGACATTGGAAGATATAGCCCCGAAGTTGGCTGGGGCGAAGTTCTTTTCCACATTAGACTCTTCTAGCGGCTTTTGGCAGATCCCCCTGGATCCAAAGTGCCGCAAACTGACTACCTTTATCACAGCGGTAGGTCAGTTCTGCTTCTGCAGACTCCCCTTTGGGATATCCTCCGCTCCTGAAATCTTTCAAAGGGAAATGAGTTCTCTCCTGAGTGGCCACGTGGGCACAGCGGTCGTCATGGACGACATTCTAGTGTATGGGTCTACAGTGGAGGAGCATGATCAGCGTTTGAGTTGTGTGCTGCAGGCTATCAAAGAGTCTGGGCTGAAGCTGAATAAAGAAAAATGTCATTTTAGGAAAACTGAATTATGCTACTTTGGGCATATCATCAACGGGGATGGCATCAAGCCGGACCCCGAGAAAATTCGGGCTATTGAACAGATGAAAAGCCCTTCTGATGTACATGAGCTGAGACAGATATTGGGCCTTGTAAATTACGTGGGCAAGTTTCTTCCAGATTTATCTACAGTTTTACACCCTATCACAGAGTTGCTTAAGAAAGATGTTGCCTGGGTCTGGGGACCCTCACAGGAAAAAGCGTTCCTGCATGCCAAGTCACTGCTGGGGTCTGCCCCAGTGCTGGGGTTCTACGACCCTTCAAAAAAGACTGTGGTTAGTGCTGATGCAAGCAGTTATGGGTTGGGGGCTGCACTCCTGCAGCTGAATGACAACAAACTACAGTCCATCGCCTACTGTTCCCGCACACTGACGGCTGCGGAGTCAAAATACCCTCAAATTGAGAAAGAGTGCCTGGCTGCAGTTTGGGCCTGTGAGCGCTTTCAGCGTTATCTAGTGGGTTTGGAGAAATTTAGTCTGGAGATGACCACAAACCGCTAGTCCCTCTAATCAATTCTTATGACATTGACAAAACACCCTTGAGATGCCAGAGACTTTTAATGAGACTGCTCAGGTTCAATTTTCAGGCAGTGCATGTGCCGGGGAAACAACTGGTTGTGGCAGATACACTATCCAGGCTCCCGCTGGCTGCTGCTGAAGAATCCTCCACGGAATCGGATGTGAAAGTGTATGTTGATTCAGTTCTGGCCTCTAAGTCCATTTCTTCAAGGAAACTGGAAGAGATAAAGAAAGAGACATATTTGGACACAGATCTGCAAGAAGTTATAAGGTACATAAAAGATGGCTGGCCCGAGAGCCGGGCAGCCTGGATGTCTTTAAATGCTTACCAGCCAGAGAGGTCGCAGCTCACGGAGCTGGAGGGGTTGGTGCTGTTCCAAGACCGCATTGTAATTCCTGTCAGCATGAGGAAGGAGATGTTAAACAGGATTCACGATGGCCACTTAGGCATTACAAAGTGCAGAGAAAGGGCAGCTACAGCTGTGTGGTGGCCTGGGATCAGCTCCGACATTGCAAATCACGTGTCTAAATGTGCCTTTTGCCGGGAACGCCGGCCTACTCAGAGAAGGGAGCCCTTAATGTCTACTCCGCTGCCTGCGGGGCCGTGGCAGAAAATAGCTGCTGATTTGTGTGAACTGCACGGGAAAAAGTTTCTTGTTGTGATCGACTACTATTCCAGGTATTTGGAAATTGCACCCCTGAATGATATCACAAGTCAGGCCGTTATCATTCGCCTGAAGAGCTTGTTCGCCCGCTGGGGCATTCCAATGGAGCTGGTGAGTGATAATGGTATGCAGTTCGCTTCTACAGAGTTCAGTGCTTTCAGCAGGGAATATGATTTTGTACATTCCACATCAAGTCCACATTATCCGCAGGCCAACGGAATGGCTGAAAGGGCAGTTCAAACAATAAAATTCATTCTATCTAAAGCAATCTGAGCCGTACCTAGCCCTCTTGTCATACAGGGCGACGCCCATTCAAGCCACCGGGTTTAGCCCGGCACAGCTGATGCTAGGACGCCAGATTCGCACCACTTTACCCTCAGTGGGTGTCTTCAAGCCGCCTGGCCCTGTTCCTCGGGACGAAGTCCTTAGGAGGGATGAAGAGGCCAAAAAGGGTTATCGTTTCTTCTAAGACAGGAGACATTCTGTCAGGCCTTTACAGGAACTGAAAGCGGGCCAAAGTGTCAGGATTAAACTGGATGATGAGAAGAAATGGAAGACGCCTGCTACGGTAGTGGGCCGCTCTCCAGAACCAAGGTCTTACACAGTCCTTACAGAGGGAGTGACGGTTACACGCCGTAACCGAAGACATCTTCAGCCTGTACCTGAGAGTCTGGAACCGGATACCTCAGTACCACCGCCGGTGGGATCCCCTGTTCTAAGAGAGGTGCCTTCCCCTCAGCAAGATCACAGTGGGGATATATTTTTGCCTCCAGCAGACTCTTGTTCACCATCTTCACCATCTTCAGAGGACAGTTCATGCAAAGTTACATCAAGCGGAAGAGTGGTGAAACTTCCGGCCCGATACAGGGACTGACTTTAGCTAGAACAGTTACCGGAAGTATGGGCAGAATAATCCCATGGTCACTGTGGACTAGGGTAGTCTACCCCGATGTCCAAGTCAGGATGTAATGTATTTGTTTTCTAATCTATCTGTTTTTATAATGTTCAAAAACAAAAATGTTGTTGTATACCCTGTTGGTGTACCTTGTTATTTATTATATGCAAATGTATGCTTTGCCTTTGAAAAAGGGGAAGATGTGATGAGAGCAGGATGTGATGTCACTAGTATGTGGGCGGGGCTTAGGTCCGGTGTCTGTGTCGCAGTTAGTTTAGTACAATCAACCTGACTAGATGTGTATTGTTATGCTCTGCATTAAAATAGAGTTGTACCATCATTGCTGTGTCCTGCATATGTCCTGCATCTCATGACAGTGATGTCCTCAAATTGTAGTGTACTTACAGGACATTCCCTCAATCATATGAGGTGAGTGTAATGCGTTGGATAGTAGGATCTTCTCCGTAAGTTGATGGTTGTTAGGTACTGATTACACCATACAGGATACCTCTAGTATGCAGAATTTCTTCTATTTGATCCAACTGGTCAGGGATTCTGTATAGGGTCCTCTCAGATCACAGCTCCGTAATCGATAGTGGCCATATAATAGGGATAATAGAGAAATGGCAAATATAGTGTAATACTGTTTATTGATACAAACAAATAAACAAGACAAGTGCGCACTTACATTCCAAAACCTCAATGGATATGAGGTAACTGTTATACAATAAATATCTGTAGGGTTTTGGGACCCCAGATCAATCCAAATTATGGTTATATCCACACCGATATCCCGTAGGCAGCAAATAACTCCATACAATTGAAAAAAGTAAGTGGCAATTAGAGATACTAGTATCTATACGAAGAGTCAATTCCGACTAAAAAAATAGTGTATTTCATGCACAATTGTTGTGCAATATTAACCTGACGCGTTTCAAAGGATTTGCTGATGATCTCCTTCTTCTTCAGAGGTATGATGTCAGAATGATTGAGTCTGAGTCTATTTAAGAGTTGGCGCTAACACTCTCCTAACCGCATTATCTGATAGGTCTAAAGATGGGGGCATGGTCCCTTCTCATTGGCTGGAGGTGAAAGTGTAAAGCGTGCGTAATTCGTTCGCTATATAGGCTCGCTGATAGGGGAAATGATTACACACCCACAACTGTGCCGATAGATTATGCCGTGAATTGCCTGATCTACTAGGAATTTAATAAAACATAATACTTCCTGTTGGTTTTTAGCAATTATTAATGTTCGCTAAATTTAAAAGCCATATACTTATATTAGCTCGCTACATAATTAAAAAGTGCTTGGTTTTATATGATAGGTCTAAAATGGGGACTTAGCCCCTTCTCATTGGCTGGAGGGGAAAAATGTGTAGCGTGCATAATTTATTCGCTATATAGGCTCGCTGATAGGTGAAATAACTACACACCCTCATCTCTGCCGATGAAACAATGTTATGTACTGTTTATATGATAAAAATAGAGATACAAAATATAAAAATATATAAAAAATATAGGAAATGGCGAACTAAATTATATTATAGTAAGGACTTGACAAACTAGATCTTAATATGTTTAAAAACAAAAATCATGAAAATATATATGTATATATATTTCTACACGTTAATATGTGCATATACATATATATATATATATATATAAATATATATACATACAGTATATATATATGCGTGCGGAATTGACTCCATAAATAGTACAAAAGAAATATCTCAAAAGCCACTAGAAATTAAAAATATATATATATAAAAAATATAAAAAAGTTTTTGCACAATAATAAAATATATATATATATATATATATATATATATATATATATATATATATATATATATATATATATATATATATATATATATCACAAATACTTATTTAGTTAAAAAACATATATATTAATTATATTAATTAATAACAATTAATATTATATTAAATTAAATAGAAAAATACACATACAAAGTACTAGAGAGAATATTAAATATCTAATATAAATTGTTAACAATATTGCCAATTGCATTTGAAGGAACACTGTATTATGTTAAAAAGGCAGCTAAATCTATATCTTTATTGAGTCCGTTGGGGGTAAGTGTCCCCATTTTATGAATCCAATAGGATCTCTACATCTCAAATCAAGTGTTCTGCATCCCCCTCTTTTCTTTTGTTTTATGGTTTCTAAAATGGTTCCCCTTAGACATGATGGATCCTGATTGTAAACATTTTTATAATGAAGGGATAAATTATGGGATTTGAGCCCCTGTTTTATATTAGTAATATGTTCCAATAGCCTGGTTTTGTAAGGACGGGTGGTGCGTCCTATATATTGAAAATCACAACTGCATTGCACCAGATAGACCACAAAGTCTGTTTTACAGTTGCATAGGGAGTTTACCTCACAGATAAAGCTATTACTAGTAGATGTTATTTTCTTAGTTGTTTATTTACCGTAATGGTGTTCACACCCCACCCAATTTTCTCTATTGCATTTTAAAAAAAAAACACACTCTGTGTGGTTAAACAATTCTCTTCCCTTGCAACTTTTAATTGGTTTGGTGCTAATAGATTCTTGAAATCCCTATTTTTTTCAAAAAGTCAATTGGGGCCACTATCAGTAAGATCTTTAAGTAAATGGTCTTGTCTCAAGACATGCCAATGCTTCTTAATGATAGCTTTGATTTCTCTAGCCCCTTTCTCTAGGTGGTAATAAAATTGGCATTACTGAATTTCTTTTTAATTGTCTTTTTCATTCCCTTGTTTTGTAATAGCTCTGTTCTATTACTGTCTTTAGCTTTCATATATATTTCTTTAATATTCTTTTCTTGATAATCTTTCTGTATGAAGCGATTAGTTAGAAGCAACCGACTCTTTTTCATAGTCCTCAATTTTACTACAGTTTCTGCGAATATGCCGGAACTGACCGTATGGAATACTTTTAATCCAATTACGATGATGGCCACCTTTTGCATGCAAATAGCCATTTCTGTCTGTCCTTTTCTGTAAAGTTTAGTAATAATTTTATTCTGTTCATGTGTTAGAATCAAATCTAGAAATTCGATCTCTACATGACTACTTTTGTGGGTAAAGGATACGTTTTGTTCATTATTATTCACATACTTAATAAAATTATTTAAGACATCTTCATCACCTCTCCAGATTAGAACAATATCATCGATAAAGCAGCCCCAAAATACAATATACTCTTTAAACGGGTTGTTATTCCAAATATACAATTCCTCCCAATGACCCATATACATATTCGCATAACTTGGGGCAAAATGTGTGCCCATTGCTGTACCGCTTATTTGAAGGAAAAATTCATCTTCAAAAAGGAAATAGTTTTGCTCAAGTATATATTTGATGGAGGAAAGGAGAAACTCTTGTTTATTGGTGGACAATGTGATGCGTTCCTTAACCCCTTAGTGACCAGACCACTTTTCAATTTGTTGACCATCTGGGACCAAGGCTATTTTTGCATTTCTGCGATGTTTGTATTTAACTGTAATTTTCCTCTTACTCATTTACTGTACCCACACATATTATATACTGTTTTTCTCGCCATTAAATGGACTTTCTAAAGATACCATTTTTTTCATCATATCTTATAATTTACTATAAAAAAAAATATAAAATATGAGGAAAAAATGAAAAAAAATGCACTTTTTCTAACTTTGAGCCCCAAAATCTCTTACACATCTACAACCACCATAAAATACCAATGCTAAACAGTTTCTAAATTTTGTCCTGAGTTTATAAATACCCAATGTTTACATGTTCTTTGCTTTTTTTGCAAGTTATAGGGCAATAAGTACAAGTAGCACTTTGCTATTTCAAAACCATGTTTTTTCAAAATTGGCGATAGTTACATTGTAACACCAATATCTGTCATGAATCCCTGAATAACCCTTCAAATGTATATATTTTTTAAAAGAAGACAACCTAAGGTATTAAACTTGGGGTATTTTGACTTTTTTCATGCAACCATTTTACCACCAATCTATGCCAAAGTTTGGGGGGGAAAAAAAAATAATTTGATTTTTTGACAAAATAGCAATTTAAGAATACATTTACTGATAATATTAAGGGTTACTGCCAAATAACACCCTCATATGTCTTCAGCAGCATCTCCTGGGTACAGTGATACCACCCATGTATAGGTGTGTCGGGTTCTCGGGGGGCTAAAAGCTCTTATTTTTAGGGAGCGCATTCCAGTTTTTCAACTTGGAATTTTCACATCGGTCATCATGCACCCATGTCCTATTTGGGACATTTCTGAAGCTGGTCAATGGAATTTACCCCCATCAAACCATATATTTTTGAAAAGTAGACACCCTAGGGTATTTCAAATGCTTGTATTTTAACACTTTCCATGCACTAATTCAACCACCAGTCTTTGTCAAACTTTTGGGTAGTCATTATTTTGTGTTATTTTTCACACACATTGTACTTTAGGCATGGATTCTCAGTTCCTGTTATGTGTTACTGCCAAAAAAAACCTCAATATGTGTTCAACAACATCTCCTGAGTACAGTGATACCACCCATGTATAGGTGTGTCGGGTTCTCTGGGGGCTAAAAGGCCTTAATTTTAGGAAGCGCATTCCAGTTTTTCAACTTGGAATTTTCACATCGGTCATCATGCACCCATGTCCTATTTGGGACATTTCTGAAGCTGGCCAATGGAATTTACCCCCATCAAACCATATATTTTTGAAAAGTAGACACCCTAGGGTATTTCAAATGCTGGTATTTTAACACTTTCCATGCACTAATTCAACCACCAGTCTTTGTCAAACTTTTGGGTAGTCATTTTTTTTGTGTTATTTTTCACACACATTGTATTTTAGGCATGGATTCTCAGTTCCTGTTATGTGTTACTGCCAAAAAGCACCTCAATATGTGTTCAACAACATCTCCTGAGTACAGCGATACCACCTATGTATAGGTGTGTTGGGTTCTCTGGGGGCTAGAAGGCCTTATTTTTAGGAAGCGCATTCCAGTTTTTCAACTTGGAATTTTCACATCGGTCATCATGCACCCATGTCCTATTTGGGACATTTCTGAAGCTGGTCAATGGAATTTACCCCCATCAAACCATATATTTTTGAAAAGTAGACACCCTAGGGTATTTCAAATGCTTGTATTTTAACACTTTCCATGCACTAATTCAACCACCAGTCTTTGTCAAACTTTTGGGTAGTCATTATTTTGTGTTATTTTTCACACACATTGTACTTTAGGCATGGATTCTCAGTTCCTGTTATGTGTTACTGCCAAAAAAAACCTCAATATGTGTTCAACAACATCTCCTGAGTACAGTGATACCACCCATGTATAGGTGTGTCGGGTTCTCTGGGGGCTAAAAGGCCTTAATTTTAGGAAGCGCATTCCAGTTTTTCAACTTGGAATTTTCACATCGGTCATCATGCACCCATGTCCTATTTGGGACATTTCTGAAGCTGGTCAATGGAATTTACCCCCATCAAACCATATATTTTTGAAAAGTAGACACCCTAGGGTATTTCAAATGCTTGTATTTTAACACTTTCCATGCACTAATTCAACCACCAGTCTTTGTCAAACTTTTGGGTAGTCATTATTTTGTGTTATTTTTCACACACATTGTATTTTAGGCATGGATTCTCAGTTCCTGTTATGTGTTACTGCCAAAAAAAACCTCAATATGTGTTCAACAACATCTCCTGAGTACAGTGATACCACCCATGTATAGGTGTGTCGGGTTCTCTGGGGGCTAAAAGGCCTTAATTTTAGGAAGCGCATTCAAGTTTTTCAACTTGGAATTTTCACATCGGTCATCATGCACCCATGTCCTATTTGGGACATTTCTGAAGCTGGTCAATGGAATTTACCCCCATCAAACCATATATTTTTGAAAAGTAGACACCCTAGGGTATTTCAAATGCTTGTATTTTAACACTTTCCATGCACTAATTCAACCACCAGTCTTTGTCAAACTTTTGGGTAGTCATTTTTTTGTGTTATTTTTCACACACATTGTACTTTAGGCATGGATTCTCAGTTCCTGTTATGTGTTACTGCCAAAAAACACCTCAATATGTGTTCAACAACATCTCCTGAGTACAGTGATACCACCCATGTATAGGTGTGTTGGGTTCTCTGGGGGCTAGAAGGCCTTATTTTTAGGAAGCGCATTCCAGTTTTTCAACTTGGAATTTTCACATCGGTCATCATGCACCCATGTCCTATTTGGGACATTTCTGAAGCCGGTCAATGAAATTTACCCCCATAAAACCATATATTTTTGAGAAGTAGACCCCCTAGGGTATTTGAAATGCTGGTATTTTCACACTTTCCATGAACTTATTTAACCACCAGTCTTTGTCAAACTTTTGGGTAGTCATTTTTTTGTGTTATTTTTCACACACATTGTACTTTAGGCATGGATTCTCAGTTCCTGTTATGTGTTTACTGCCAAAAAACACCTCAATATGTGTTCAACAACATCTCCTGAGTACAGTGATACCACCCATGTATAGGTGTGTTGGGTTCTCTGGGGGCTAGAAGGCCTTATTTTTAGGAAGCGCATTCCAGTTTTTCAACTTGGAATTTTCACATCGGTCATCATGCACCCATGTCCTATTTGGGACATTTCTGAAGCCGGTCAATGAAATTTACCCCCATAAAACCATATATTTTTGAGAAGTAGACACCCTAGGGTATTTGAAATGCTGGTATTTTAACACTTTCCATGAACTTATTTAACCACCAGTCTTTGTCAAACTTTTGGGTAGTCATTTTTTTGTGTTATTTTTCACACACATTGTACTTTAGGCATGGATTCTCAGTTCCTGTTATGTGTTTACTGCCAAAAAACACCTCAATATGTGTTCAACAACATCTCCTGAGTACAGTGATACCACCCATGTATAGGTGTGTTGGGTTCTCTGGGGGCTAGAAGGCCTTATTTTTAGGAAGCGCATTCCATTTTTTACACTTCCCATTTTCACATCCCATGCACCCATGTTCTATTTAAGACATTTCTGAAGCCGGCCAATGTAATTTACCCCCATAAAACCATATATTTTTGAAAAGTAGACATCCTAGGGTATTTCAAATGCAGGTGTTTTAACACTTTCCATACACTAATTCAACCACTAGTCTTTGTCAAACTATTGGGCATTCATTTCTTTGTGTTATTTTTCACATACATTGTACTTTAGACATGGATTCACAGCTCCTGTTATGTGTTACTACCAAAGAAGACACCAATATGTGGTCACCAACATCTCCTGAGTTCAGTGATACCACCTATGCATAGGTTTGGTGGCTTGTTTGGGCGGTGCAATGCCAAATGTCTGACATGTGTTTGTGATTTTTTTTCACATTTAACATATTTTCTTTGCCTATCGTCTTTTTTTGGGGGTCTTTTAACATACCCCAATTTATTTGTTTTCCATAAATGTGATTATATTTAAAAAGTTGACCCCCCAAGGTATTATACATGGAGTGGTTTGATGACTTTGATGCAACCGTTTTAGCCCAAAAAATTGGAGAAAGTATATGGTGGTAATTTTTCAATTTTCATTGTTACAGACACATTGCTTTTTTACTATGATTTAGGAGAGACTGTTGTAAGTTATTGCAAAAGAATACTTTAGGTTGTTTTCTGCAAGGCACCCTGAGTACACCTATGCCCCCCATGCATAGGTTTGCCAGGATTTTGGGAAGGTTATGTTACATGATTTTAGTTATTAAAAATGAGAGTATTTCTTCTGATAGGCCTATCTTTAGTTTGGGGCCTATCACATACCCCACTTTTATTTATTGCATTCAAAGTGTATATTTTTTAAATGTTGACACCCCAAGGTATTGTATATGGTGTGCTTTGATGCCTTTGAAGCAACCGTTTTAGCCCAAAAAATTGGAGAAAGTATATGGTGGTAATTTTTCAATTTTCATTTTTACAGACACATTGCTTTTTGACTATGATTTAGGAGAGATTGTTGTAAGTTATTGCAAAAGAATACTTCAGGTTGTTTTCTGCAAGGCACCCTGAGTACACCTATGCCCCCCATGCATAGGTTTGCCAGGATTTTGGGAAGGTTATGTTACAATTTTATGACTTGTGATTTTAGTTATTAAAAATGAGAGTATTTCTTCTGATAGGCCTATCTTTAGTTTGGGGCCTATCACATACCCCACTTTTATTTATTACATTCAAAGTGTATATTTTTTAAATGTTGACACCCCAAGGTATTGTATATGGTGTGCTTTGATGCCTTTGAAGCAACCGTTTTAGCCCAAAAAATTGGAGAAAGTATATGGTGGTAATTTTTCAATTTTCATTGTTACAGACACATTGCTTTTTTACTATGATTTAGGAGAGACTGTTGTAAGTTATTGCAAAAGAATACTTCAGGTTGTTTTCTGCAAGGCACCCTGAGTACACCTATGCCCCCCATGCATAGGTTTGCCAGGATTTTGGGAAGGTTATGTTACATGATTTTAGTTATTAAAAATGAGAGTATTTCTTCTGATAGGCCTATCTTTAGTTTGGGGCCTATCACATACCCCACTTTTATTTATTGCATTCAAAGTGTATATTTTTTAAATGTTGACACCCCAAGGTATTGTATATGGTGTGCTTTGATGCCTTTGAAGCAACCGTTTTAGCCCAAAAAATTGGAGAAAGTATATGGTGGTAATTTTTCAATTTTCATTTTTACAGACACATTGCTTTTTGACTATGATTTAGGAGAGATTGTTGTAAGTTATTGCAAAATAATACTTCAGGTTGTTTTCTGCAAGGCACCCTGAGTACACCTATGCCCCCCATGCATAGGTTTGCCAGGATTTTGGGAAGGTTATGTTACAATTTTATGACTTGTGATTTTAGTTATTAAAAATGAGAGTATTTCTTCTGATAGGCCTATCTTTAGTTTGGGGCCTATCGCATACCCCACTTTTATTTATTGCATTCAAAGTGTATATTTTTTAAATGTTGACACCCCAAGGTATTGTATATGGTGTGCTTTGATGCCTTTGAAGCAACCGTTTTAGCCCAAAAAATTGGAGAAAGTGTATGGTGGTAATTTTTCAATTTTCATTTTTACAGACACATTGCTTTTTGACTATAATTTAGGAGAGACTGTTGTAAGTTATTACAAAAACATACTTCAGGTTGTTTTCTGCAAGGCACCCTGAGAACACCTATGTCCCCCATGCATAGGTTTGACAGGGGTTTTGGTTAAAAAAAAAAACAGGCCCAATTTTAGAAAAAAATAGAGTAGTGAAATGTAAAAATCTGGCACAGTAAAAGTAAAAAAAACAAAAAAACATCTAACTATAAACATAACCAAAAAAATATATATATATGTAACAGCAAATGTATTTATTTTTTTTAAAAATTGACCATTGTATGGTACCGCTTGAAGCAGTCCCCAATGCAGAGTGCAGGCTGTCCAGGGCAATCAGGACAGTAATATATGGTGTCCCTTCTCTTCCCCCTCTTGGTAAAGACTCTGCATTTTTTTTGTGGTTTCTGCTTTGTGGCATTAGGGGGGATTTTAAAAATAAAATGGGTAGCCCCAACTCTGCTCTCTCCCATCACCGCCCGGGGAGCAGGTGCATCATGGTACAAAATCCCCGTAATAATCTGGAGCTGAAACTGTAAAAAAGTCTTTTTAACTCTGGGGTTTGCTTTTTTGAACAACAAAAAAGCGTTGTGGGTTGCAATCTGCATTAGGTAAATTGCAACCTTTTTGTACCAGGCCCTTGTCTTCCGCATAATTAGATAGGGCTGCAGCAGCTGATCAGCCAGATCAACCCCACCCATATGCCGGTTATAAGACTTGATGCACACTGGCTTCCTTATGATCTCAGCTCTGCCACGTACAGAAACCGCCACCGTCCTCTCTGTGTGGATGGTGGTAAGAAGGTATACATCCTTCTTGTCTCTGTACTTCAGTGCCAACAGCTCCTCTTGGCGCAGAGCTGAGGTCTCCCCCCTTCGTAGCCGGGTGCGTACAAGCTGTCCTGGGAAACCTGCGCGGTTCTTTTTAATTGTACCGCAAGCTACTGTATCAAAGCAATACAGTAGCTTGAACAAAAGGACACTTGTATAAAAATTGTCTAAGTACAAGTGATACCCTTTGTTCATTAGGGGTAATATCAGGTCCCAGACAATCTTGCCAGTGGTTCCCATATGTTCTGGGCAACCTGGAGGGTCAAGGTGGCTATCCTTTCCCTCATACACCCGGAAGGCCTGAGTATACCCAGTCTCGCTGTCACAGAGCTTATACACCTTTACCCCATATCTGGAGCGTTTGGAAGGAATATACTGCTTGAATCCCAGCCTTCCCTTATACTTCATTAGGGATTCATCAACGCATATATTCCTTCCAGGTGTATAAGCCTCTGCAAACCTGGCAGAAAAGTGGGTTATCAGGGGGCGGATTTTATACAGCCTGTCAAATTGGGGATGCTCCCTAGGGGGGCACAGGCTGTTGTCGCTGAAGTGCATGAAATGCAGAATCATTTCATACCTCTTCCTCGACATAGTCTGGGAGAAAATGGGGGTAGAGCAGATGGGGCTAGTACTCCAGTAGGAGCGAATGGAGGGTTTCTTTATGATGCCCATCAGCATAGTCAATGCCCAGAATTTTTTGAATTCTGGCACATTGATGGGGGCCCATTGCTGCTTTGCCAAATATGTTCCAGGCTTTGCAGCACGGAACTGATGGGCATATAAATTAGTTTGGGCGACAATGTTCCCCAATATATCATCGCCCAGAAACACTTCCAGAAACTGCTGGGGGCTAAAACCTGCCACATCTATATTTATGCCAGCATTTGCTGTGAAGGGTGGGATATCTGGCCTCTGGAGATGAGGCGTTACCCACTCTTCAGCAGCAATGGCAGCAACACGCCTCCTTCTGGCAGGGGGGCTAGCAGGGGGGCTGGCAGGGGGGCTGGCAGGGGGGCTAGCAGCCACAGATACATCACTATCAGTTGAGACTGCATCTAGTGATGTATCTGAGCACATGGCAGGGTCAAAATTGGGGTCTGAGTCAGAAATAGAGGCATCTGACTCTGACGCAAGGATGGCATACGCCTCCTCAGCACTATATCTTTTCTGTGACATTTTTGTATCACAGAAAACAATTACTAAAAAAAATTAAATTAACTAAATTAATTAACTAAATTAACTAGCAAAAAAGTACAGCTATGCTACTGCCAGTGATTTATAGCGATCACTGGCAAGCTAGAGGTTAATGGCTCTGAAAATTAAATTAAATTAACTAAATTAATTAACTAAATTAACTAGCAAAAAAGTGCACCTTTGCTACTGCCAGTGATATATAGCGATCACTGGCAAGCTAGGGGTTAATGGCTCTGAAAATTAAATTAAATTAACTAAATGTTTCTGAAAAGAGCCTTTGGGTTTTTAAAAAATTACAACAACAAAATTAACCCCTAAAAAAATGCACAGACAGCAAAATGCAGCAAAAAAAAAGTGCACCTTTGCTACTGCCAGTGATATATAGCGATCACTGGCAAGCTAGGGGTTAATGGCTCTGAAAATTAAATTAAATTAACTAAATGTTTCTGAAAAGAGCCTTTGGGTTTTTAAAAAATTACAACAACAAAATTAACCCCTAAAAAAATGCACAGACAGCAAAATGCAGCAAAAAAAAAGTGCACCTTTGCTACTGCCAGTGATATATAGCGATCACTGGCAAGCTAGGGGTTAATGGCTCTGAAAATTAAATTAAATTAACTAAATGTTTCTGAAAAGAGCCTTTGGGTTTTTAAAAAATTACAACAACAAAATTAACCCCTAAAAAAATGCACAGACAGCAAAATGCAGCAAAAAAAAAAGTGCACCTTTGCTACTGCCAGTGATATATAGCGATCACTGGCAAGCTAGGGGTTAATGGCTCTGAAAATTAAATTAAATTAACTAAATGTTTCTGAAAAGAGCCTTTGGGTTTTTAAAAAATTACAACAACAAAATTAACCCCTAAAAAAATGCACAGACAGCAAAATGCAGCAAAAAAAAAAGTGCACCTTTGCTACTGCCAGTGATATATAGCGATCACTGGCAAGCTAGGGGTTAATGGCTCTGAAAATTAAATTAAATTAACTAAATGTTTCTGAAAAGAGCCTTTGGGTTTTTTAAAAATTACAACAACAAAATTAACCCCTAAAAAAAACGCACAGACAGCAAAATGCAGCAAAAAAAAAGTGCACCTATGTTACTGCCAGTGATATATAGTGATCACTGGCAAGCTAGGGGTTAATGGCTCTGAAAAGAGCCTTTGGTTCTATATTTTTTAACAAATAAAAGAAATAAATCTCTCTCTCTGCTAAATACAGGTCTCTCTCTCTCTCCAACAAAATGGCAAGTGAGGAGAGGGAGGGAGATCCACACTGATCATAGTCAATATTTACAAATATTGACATGATCAGACAAATGGGGTATTTTATTATTATTTTTTTTTTTAGGGTGGGAGGCTCAGATTGGGTGACCCTAGCTTGCCCCTATGATGATGCAGGCTAGGGACACCCCCAGAGGCCCCATGATGCACTGGGCATCGCCATCTTGGATGCCTAGTGAAGGGGGAGGGGGGGGGGCTATTTAGGGCTTTTTTTTTTATTATTCGTTTTTTTTTTTTTTTTTTTTTTATTTTAATTTATAACTAACTAAGTGCCTCGACCCACCGAGGCACTTAGCAAACAAGCAGAGCATCGGAAGCGTGTCCGATCGCTTCCGATGCTCTAAAACACTGCCGGGCTCCACGTGGAGCGAAACCGGAAGTGATCACTCGTGGGGGAGTGATCAATCCGGTCCCGGCACTCGGGAACAGTATTGCAGGATGCCTAGACCTCAAGGCAAGCCTGCAATACTGTTAGAGCAGCTGGAAGCGATTTCGATCGCTTCCAGTGCTCTGTTAAACCGACGACGTATGCCATACGTCCTCGGTCGTTAAGTGCTTTTTTTTTGAGGACGTATGGCATACGTCGTCGGTCGTTAAGGGGTTAAACCAGTAGTCTACAGCTTCCAAACCCTGTTTATGTGGGATGCAGGTGTATAAACTGTTTACATCCATTGTTACCCACTGGAAATCTGCTTCCCACTTTATATCTTATACTTTATTTATAGTATCCATTGTATCTTTTATATCAGATTCTAGGGTAGGGACAATCGGTTGTAGGTAAGTATCCACCACGAACTCTGATAATTTCGTTGTAAGTAAATCCATACCTGACACTATTGGTCTACCTGGGGGGTTCTGTGCATCCTTGTGCACTTTAGGTAAGTGATACAGGATGGCAGTGGTTGGATCTATAATATTCAGATATTTTAGCTCATTCTCATTTAATATGTGTGAGTCTTTAGCATAATCTAAAAGGTTTTTATATACCTGTAAATATTCCACTATTGGGTTCTTAGTAAGTTTTTTATATACTTTTATATCACCCAATAATCTATATGCCTCTGCCACATAATCTTTTCTATTCTGTATAACAATCCCGCCTCCCTTGTCCGCTTCCCTTATCACTATTTCATGATCTCTTTGTAATTGTTCCAGGAGCATTTTATCTTTCTTTGATAAATTGTCCTTCTTAATTTTGTAAGAATGACACATTTTATTGAAATCTTCCTGTACTAGATTACTGAAGACTGGTATAAAATGTCCTTTGGACTGTACTGGATATAAGACTGAATTAGGTTTGTAAGAAGTGTGTTGGTCATAAGTTAAAACAGTTTTTACATTTTCACAATCTGTATTGTTTGCCATCAAATGTTCTAAAACTTTTAAAGTTTCTATGTCTTTGATATCATCCACTTCAATATTTGTATCCTCCTCTAGAGGTCCTCCATTCTTTTTGAAATGTCTATGTAAAGTTAATTTACGGATATACTTATTCCAATCCACGAATAACGTAAAAGAGTTGGGACCTCTAGTGGGGGCAAAAGATAATTCCCTTTTCAAAAGATCCTCCTGTTGTTTACTCAGGGTTCTTTTAGACAGATTGAAAATTTTCATTAACTCTATATCATGGCTGGTCCCACTGGTGTTGACTTTTTTCTTTCTAAGTCTAAGTCCTCCTCTACATCCCCTCCTAGTCTTCTTTTTAGACCCTTCCCTCTCCACTCTGGGGTTTCTAGCCATTTCATTGATTCTTGATAATAATTTGGCTCATGGTCGTTTTGGGGGGTACTTAACTAAATCATTTTTACTGTAGTTGGTGTTATACCTAACATTATGAACATTACTATTACTATATGTATGGCCTGGTTGTTTATAATGGGGTTTCCCCTTTTGCCATTTGTAATGTGGTTTTCTAACCTGTTCTACTCTACCTATTCGGATTTATATAATTTAAAGATATGTGTGATTCGTTTCGGATCGATTCGGAAATTCGGAAAATTCGGCGATTCGGATCGAACTGAATTTCCGAATTAAAATACTGCTGAATTTACCGAATAAATCCGAATTACTTTGGATTTATTCGGTAAATTCGAATGGCCATGGATTACACTAGTATTGTACAGTATAAGTCTAATCCCACCTAACACTTACCAAAATCCCGAACCGAATTCAGACAAATTTAGTACATAATATGATAATACTAGTCTAATATCCCACCTAACACTTACCGAAATTCCGAATTTCCGAACCGAACCAAATCCAACCGAATCCGAAACAAATCCGAACCGAATTTATTTGAATCCTAATGAATCTGAAACAAATCCGAACCGAATTGATTCAAATTTTTCCGAATTCGAATCGCTCCGAACCGAAATTTGAAAAAATCCGAATCGAACCGAATTTTTTCGCCATGCACATGTCTAATATGCTCCTTTCGTATGTTTTATGAGAAGTTTTTGGATGGTTATAGTATTTTTCATTATAGTAGTTAAATTAAGTTTTTTTGTTTTTCGGGTTATTAATATTTTTGTTTATGTTTTTATTATTGCCTTTATATACAATATCTCCTGTATGTTTATTTTTCTCTTTCTTTTTACTGTTATTAGTAACATTACTATATAACGCACTAAAACTTTTGTTGGTCGCATAATCTGATGAATCAATAGTGGCCCAATCAGAACAATGGGCTCCCTCTATTGGGGTGCCTGGGATTTCTTCCCATTCTGTATCTCCACCCCCCATGTTGAGTAAATTTTCCTGGTTACCATCTGTTCTAATTTGTTTATATTCTTTAAAGTCTCTCAAAAATTTGTTAAGTTTATTGGACTCTACCTGTTTTTCAAACCTTTCAATTTTCACCTTATTCTCATTGTCCAACTTCCTATAGTAAACATCCCCTTTAAAATTGTTTGATTTTTCTCTAATGTCCTTAATTTGTTCTGTAAAATCTTTAACTTTTTTCTGATGATATTGTATTAAGATATCCATAAAGGTATAAGAGCAAGTCTCAAGGGCTGTTTCCCATTCAGAAAAAGAGTCAGTGCTTCTAACTAATCGCTTCATACAGAAAGGTTATCAAGAAAAGAATATTAAAGAAGCATATATGAAAGCTAAATACAGTAATAGAACAGAGCTATTACAAAACAAGGGAATGAAAAAGACAATTAAAAAGAAATCCAGTAATGCAAATTTTATTACCACCTATAATGAAGGGGCTAGAGAAATCAAAGCTATCATTAAGAAGCATTGGCATGTCTTGAGACACGACCATTTACTTAAAGATCTTACTGATAGTGGCCCCCAATTGACTTTTCAAAAAATAGGAATTTCAAGAATCTATTAGCACCAAGTCAATTAAAAGTTGCAAGGGACGAGAATTGGTTAACCACACAGAGTGTGTTTTTTTTTTTAATGCAATAGATCAAATTGGGTGGCGTGTGAACACCATTACGGTAAAAAAACAACTAAGAAAATAACATCTACTAGTAATAGCTTTATCTGTGAGGTAAACTCCCTATGCAACTGTAAAACAGACTTTGTGGTCTATCTGGTGCAATGCAGTTGTGATTTTCAATATATAGGACGCACCACCCATCCTCACAAAACCAGGCTATTGGAACATATTACTAATATAAAACAGGGGTTCAAATCCCATAATTTATCCCTTCATTATAAAAATGTTTACAATCAGGATCCATCATGTCTAAGGGGAACCATTTTAGAAACCATAAAACAAAAGAAAAGAGGGGGATGCAGAACACTTGATTTGAGATGTAGAGATCCTATTGGATTCATAAAATGGGGACACTTACCCCCAACGGACTCAATAAAGATATAGATTTAGCTGCCTTTTTAACATAATACAGTGTTCCTTCTAATGCAATTGGCAATATTGTTAACAATTTATATTAGATATTTAATATTCTCTCTAGTACTTTGTATGTGTATTTTTAAGTCTAGCTTTGTGAAAATAGTTGCTTCTGATAATCTTTCAATTAATTCTGGTATTAGAGGTAATGGGTATCAGTTCTTTACTGTTCATTTATTTAACTCCCTATAATCTATTATTGGTCACAAAGTTGAACATTTTTTAACACCAAAGGAATTGTATTATTTTGAACAGTTGTGGAATCGATGAAGTTCCCAAATGCATCGGTTTTCAGTCTTTTACGGTCCCACTGCAAAAAGAGAAACAGTCTACAGTAAGATGCATTGCTATTATCAGGTTGAGAGGAATGAATGTATATGGACTTACTCTTCTTGTTCCTTTGTAGTATGGGGCATTCCGTTACTGCATGGACAGGGTTGGCACAGTACATGCACAGATTCTTATTCCTTCTGCGGGACCTCTCATCAGGAGTGAGTGGACCTCTCAAAATACCAATCTCCATAGGCACTGCCTGTTCTGTTTTGGATGAGGACTGTGTGGCATATGAGGTTGATTCCTTGTTCTGGGTGTCTGTTCGGTATCGTTCTGCCCTCCTTTCCCTTAATCTCCCGTCAATTTGGGTGGACACTTTCATTAAGGCCTCAAGGCTTCTTGGTAGTTCGATCCGAGCAAGTTCATCATTTACACCGTTCCTACTATCCAACGCATTACACTCACCTCATATGATTGAGGGAATGTCCTGTAAGTACACTACAATTTGAGGACATCATGAAGATTGTTTTTTCACATTTTTCACTTATTGACTGTACTAATTAGTTCTACTGAATTGTACATCTACGATCAGTATTTTTTGGACTCTTTCACATGCATTTGTTTATTTGAGATATATATATATATATATATATATATATATATATATATATACACATATATATATGTGTGTGTATTTATTATGAGCCTGTGCTACTAGTGAGATCACTTATCATTACACCATTGGGTTTAAAACATAGCGCTTAATATTTTCCAGTTTCTTTCATCACTTCTATCTATTCTTAGGGATCACTTGGAAAAGGTTATCCCGCACCTCTGGAAGTATTATTCTTAGCAGCAGTTTTTTGTCTAATGTTTCATTTATGATTTATATTCTATTTTCATCAAGAAGAATCTTATTATTAATATCATTTAATTTATTTTGTGTAATAATACACACATTTTGGACTTAGGTTTTGCACTCCCTATACTAAAAAGCTTACACCTACACTAGTTGTAGAGGTTTTCTACTTTGCACACACATATATACAGTATATATATATTTGCATCGATTATGTATCAATTTATTAAATTCCTTACCACATGAACTATTGAACTTCTGAATAGCATTTGTTAAATTGAATGTTGGATGTAAAATTTTGAATGTTGATATTCAATCTAATTATGAACATTTGAAAACCCAAAATAACATTAGATTATCACATTTTAATGGATTTTCGTTCTTATAAATATTTGATTGTCCAAATCAAATGTCCCCAGGACTATGCGTTCTACCAAACTAATTACACGTTCATCAAATTTGCCCATTCCTAATCTTCAATCTTTCTAAAAAGGACTATTTTTCAACTCATTTTTTTCTCCTTTGTGCACTAATCCCAAAAATTGATTCTCCACTTTTAATACCCTCTTCGGCACACCCCCTCCTCCTATGTCAGCACAACACTTTATAAAGCACTTTAGCAACAAAACAGACTCTATTAGACACAAACTAACATTGAAACAACTCCGCTCCCCTGCACCTGTTACAGAGGATGAGGCATCTGCTATGGTATCATCCTTCCATTTATTACATGTACCCTTGTGCTATTCACAATTACTGGCATCTCTTTCACCTACTCTTATGCCAGTCCTCCTCACATACAGTCAATCTCTCCCTAATGACACCGTTCACTCATCAATTAAACATGCATTAGTCATACCTGGACTTAATAGACCTTCTCTTTATTCCTCCTTCGGCTACCACACTATTTCTCTACTCTCTCTTGCCTTCTTAAAAGGCTGGAATCTTCCTGTTTATTATCCTTCCCCACATTAAAGTGAAGGTAAAGTCCGCTCAATATCATTATCCAATTATTCATGTTCCTCTAAATGAATAGTACTTTCATTAATTTTTTTAATTATAAGTATAAACTGAGTTTTTGACGTTTATACTTACATTTTTTAGATCCGTAATTCAACTCGTCATTATTATTTTTTTTTTAATGGCAGGTCACATTTTTTTTTTAAAGCCTATTGAAATTCTGGCCGTTAGGCAGCCTTCAATCTACGTCATCCGCCTCCGGGATGATCTGCGCATGCTTTTAGAAATATTTTTTGGCTTTGTAAGACAAGTGCGCTCCCGTTTCGCACATGCCTATTGCTATTGTTATTGATTTACCACGAGCAGAATAATGCCTGCACTTTGGAAAACAACTAACAGATTACCACATGCGCATTGCTGAGAGTAGTCGACGCTATGCGCATGCGCAGTTCTTTGGATCCTAGTGAACGCGTTTTGGATCTCTAAGATCAGGAAATAGCTGTTGGGAGGAGTCAGGAACGAAACGGTAGGGAAATATAAAACTAGATTATTATTTAAATATATAATGCATTGTGGAAATAAAGTTAGCTATTTTATTATTTAAACTATGAATAATTCATTAGTGTTTACAGATAGGTAACACTTTACCTTCACTTTAAACTCACTTTTGGCTCCTCTGTTTTTGAGTTTTTACACTCAAAGCATCACAAAGCCTGCCGTTATTAGGGTGATATATGACCTGCTTACAGTCAGGTTTAAAGGTCTTCACTCCCTGTTAGTCCTTCTTGTCCTGTCTGCAGACCACACCCTTTTTTACTCAATGCGTTTCAGCTATCAAAAGCTTTATTCAAGATCTTGAAAAAAGCTTTTGATAGCTGAAATGCGTTGATGGAGCATATCCTATATTTCTAGTACAAGTTCATGTTTTAATATATCAGAACGCTCTGTATTTTATATTTGGACTTTAACAGCAAAGAAAAATTCCAAAAGATAACCGGCAATCTACTCAAGCTATTGGATACTGGAGGAAATGTGACCTGAACACTTCTGAAACAGACAACCTAGTTCACAAGCTGAACGCTGTACATGACAGAAAATGGTAACAAAGTGTTTACACAGAAGAAGGCCACACAAGGATTCCATGAGTAGGGAAATCTTTAGGTAAACTAGATTTCGTATTCTTGTATATGCTGGATATAGTACTGCACTCTAAGGAGTCACCCTATGTATCGGATCACACTAAGACTAAGTGTATAAATCTCCTTGAGTCACAACATCACTAATTACGACCAACTATATTTATACAGACAGCTAAGGTCTTGCAGCATATTGGGGACAGTTTAACAAAGGATATAACACGCAAGTGATTTAACGCTCCTGCTTTATATAATTATTTTAATTTTTATCTAAATGCACAAACATTGTTTATACTATTGATTCTCAGGGGTCAATTTATTATAGTGCGAGCGGACATGATATGATGCAGCGTATCATGCCCGCTGCACATCGATAAATGCCGGCAGCATACGCTCTCGGCATTTATCATTGCACCAGCAGTTCTATCTATTATCATTGATTAACCTGTTTTTTAAATCTTTTTTTATCTGAAGGAATTTTTAACCACCGGTGGTCTAGATAGATTATTACCGTAATAACTAATTTCCTTTTATTAATAAATTGCACTGTTTATTCTTTACAGACTGTGTTTGTCTGTCTCATTTAACCTGGATTATTATCAACACTAATCATATTACTTAACTTATATTAACTTCTAAAAGTCATTTTTATTGCTGCTTTCTTTAGCACACGCTTATTTGTTGTTATATTTCGAATGGGAGAGAATTGGGAAAGTATCTCTTACTAAGAGCGGACACGCAATCATTTGGGATACCATTGTTTTTTCTTTGTACTAGCACTTTCTGATAATGCTCATTGGCTAATAAGTACTCTCACCTCCTGCTAGCTAAAATGAACATTATTTAAGTACAATCCTGAGATCATTGTTTTAGTTACATCTTAAATGTATTAAGCTTTTACTTCACATTTTTAAGCCAAAAAAATAATATTTTACATATTTTTTTTAAATATTTTTTTATATGAATGATATGAACCTTTTTGAGTGCAATGTCCCTTTAAGGTTTTCATTTACTCTCAGATCTGTTTATGTAGCTTCTAACAACCAAAGCCTTTTGCTAAGAAAGTATCTCACTTTGTTTCTTTCTCTAATCCAATGGGTGCAGATGAGTCTAACGCTCACCGACACTAGAACAGGGAAAGGAAGTGATTGGAAATCTTGACCAGACACTAACATAATAAAAGTGACAAATAGCAGCAGTGAATGTCTTTAGAAGGAGCCTATTTGCACATGTGCATATTGTAATTTAATCATTTTAAAAACAAGTATTCTTTCTTATTCTGCAAATAGAGGTTGAAATTGACTCTAGAATTACGTAGGGTATATCCAGTCAACTCATCTGTAAAAGTATCAGCATGGACGCTAATAAATTGAAGCGATGGCAGCTCCCTCACAAATCATGCTACTTTATGGGTTTGCTCCTGAGATAACTCAAGGCAAATCTGATTTATTCAGCTGATCCATCTTTTAGGCTGTTAAGTGAATTGCTTAATGTTATTAAATAAGTTCCAAACCACGACCAAGCTTTTGACAGGTGCAGAAATATGGTTGGCTCTGTAACTTTAAATAGGAATTTTGGCTGGCATCATCTCATTTTGAGAGATTTGCGCAGTTTAACACTGTTTTATGAACTCTTTGTGTTTTACAGTTGTAGCTTTTCAGTATATCAAATAAAATAATACTTCATACTGGTGAAGCAGCTGTTAGGTTTAGCTAGTTCATTCAGTGAGAGTGATTATGGTATAGTGACATAGCCATAACCACTATTTGCAAATATTAACTGGTAGGAAACTTCATTAAGACACTTACACATGAATCTGAAAATGTAGTTTTGATGTCATCATTGATTCTTCAACCAAGGGTGGTTCTAGATATTAAAGTGCTAGGAGCAAATACTCCACAATTGGGATGGCCGGCGTTGTGTTCTATGAGTGTACAGGGAGTGCAGAATTATTAGGCAAATGAGTATTTTGACCACATCATCCTTTTTATGCATGTTGTCTTACTCCAAGCTGTATAGGCTCGAAAGCCTACTACCAATTAAGCATATTAGGTGATGTGCATCTCTGTAATGAGAAGGGGTGTGGTCTAATGACATCAACACCCTATATCAGGTGTGCATAATTATTAGGCAACTTCCTTTCCTTTGGCAAAATGGGTCAAAAGAAGGACTTGACAGGCTCAGAAAAGTCAAAAATAGTGAGATATCTTGCAGAGGGATGCAGCACTCTTAAAATTGCAAAGCTTCTGAAGCGTGATCATCGAACAATCAAGCGTTTCATTCAAAATAGTCAACAGGGTCGCAAGAAGCGTGTGGAAAAACCAAGGCGCAAAATAACTGCCCATGAACTGAGAAAAGTCAAGCGTGCAGCTGCCAAGATGCCACTTGCCACCAGTTTGGCCATATTTCAGAGCTGCAACATCACTGGAGTGCCCAAAAGCACAAGGTGTGCAATACTCAGAGACATGGCCAAGGTAAGAAAGGCTGAAAGACGACCACCACTGAACAAGACACACAAGCTGAAACGTCAAGACTGGGCCAAGAAATATCTCAAGACTGATTTTTCTAAGGTTTTATGGACTGATGAAATGAGAGTGAGTCTTGATGGGCCAGATGGATGGGCCCGTGGCTGGATTGGTAAAGGGCAGAGAGCTCCAGTCCGACTCAGACGCCAGCAAGGTGGAGGTGGAGTACTGGTTTGGGCTGGTATCATCAAAGATGAGCTTGTGGGGCCTTTTTGGGTTGAGGATGGAGTCAAGCTCAACTCCCAGTCCTACTTCCAGTTTCTGGAAGACACCTTCTT
Organism: Bombina bombina; assembly: GCF_027579735.1. Classification (NCBI taxonomy): domain Eukaryota; kingdom Metazoa; phylum Chordata; class Amphibia; order Anura; family Bombinatoridae; genus Bombina; species Bombina bombina. Next base: position 1,134,671,694 of record NC_069504.1, on the reverse strand, counting down.
CAAGCAGTGGTACTGGAAGAAGTCTGCATCCTTCAAGAAAAACATGATTTTCATGCAGGACAATGCTCCATCACACGCGTCCAAGTACTCCACAGCGTGGCTGGCAAGAAAGGGTATAAAAGAAGAAAATCTAATGACATGGCCTCCTTGTTCACCTGATCTGAACCCCATTGAGAACCTGTGGTCCATCATCAAATGTGAGATTTACAAGGAGGGAAAACAGTACACCTCTCTGAACAGTGTCTGGGAGGCTGTGGTTGCTGCTGCACGCAATGTTGATGGTGAACAGATCAAAACACTGACAGAATCCATGGATGGCAGGCTTTTGAGTGTCCTTGCAAAGAAAGGTGGCTATATTAGTCACTGATTTGTTTTTGTTTTGTTTTTGAATGTCAGAAATGTATATTTGTGAATGTTGAGATGTTATATTGGTTTCACTGGTAAAAATAAATAATTGAAATGGGTATATATTTGTTTTTTGTTAAGTTGCCTAATAATTATGCACAGTAATAGTCACCTGCACACACAGATATCCCCCTAAAATAGCTAAAACTAAAACAAACTAAAAACTACTTCCAAAAATATTCAGCTTTGATATTAATGAGTTTTTTGGGTTCATTGAGAACATGGTTGTTGTTCAATAATAAAATTAATCCTCAAAAATACAACTTGCCTAATAATTCTGCACTCCCTGTAGTCAGGCTGGGCATAGTCACATGTATTCTATGGGTGTAGTCAGGCTGGGCCGAGTCACATGTATTCTATGGGAGTAGTCAGGTTGGGCCGAGTCACATGTATTCTATCCGAGTAGTCAGGCTGGGCCGAGTCACATATATTCTATTGGAGTAGTCAGGCTGGGCCGAGTCACATGTATTCTATCCGAGTAGTCAGGCTGGGCCGAGTCACATGTATTCTATTGGAGTAGTCAGGCTGGGCAGGGTCACATGTATTCTATGGGAGTGGTCAGGCTGGGCAGAGTAACATGTATTCTATGGGTGTAGTCAGCCTGGGCATAGTCACATGTATTCTATGGGAGTAGTCAGGCTGGGCAGAGTCACATGTATTCTATGAGTGTAGTCAGGCTGAGCAGAGTCACATGTATTCTATGGGTGTAGTCAGGCTAGGCATAGTCATATGTATTCTATGGGCGTAGTCAGGCTGAGCAGAGTCATATGCATTCTATGGGTGTAGTCAGGCTGGGCAGGGTCACATGTATTCTATCGGAGTAGTCAGGCTGGGCCGGGTCACATGTATTCTATGGGCGTAGTCAGGCTGAGCAGAGTCACATGTATTCTATGGGTGTAGTCAGGCTGGGCAGGGTCACATGTATTCTATCGGAGTAGTCAGGCTGGGCAGAGTCACATGTATTCTATGAGTGTGGTCAGGCTGGGCAGGGTCACATGTATTCTATCGGAGTAGTCAGGCTGGGCAGGGTCACATGTATTCTATCAGATTAGTCAGGCTGGGCAGGGTCACATGTATTCTATGGGAGTAGTCAGGCTGGGCCGAGTCACATGTATTCTATGGGAGTAGTCAGGCTGGGCAGGGTGACATGTATTCTATGGGAGTAGTCAGGCTGGGCATAGTCACATGTATTCAATGGGTGTAGTCAGGCTGGGCATAGTCACATGTATTCTATGGGTGTAGTCAGGCTGAGCAGAGTCACATGTATTCTATGGGCGTAGTCAGGCTGGACATAGTCACATGTATTCTATGGTTGTAGTCAGGCTGGGCAGAGTTACGTGTATTCAATGGGTGTAGTCAGGCTGGGCATAGTCACGTGTATTCTATGGGTGTAGTCAGGCTGGGCAGAGTCACATGTATTCTATGGGCGTAGTCAGGCTGAGCAGAGTCACATGTATTCTATGGGTGTAGACAGGCTGGGCAGAGTGACATGTATTCTATGGGTGTAGTCAGGCTGGGCATAGTCACATGTATTCTATGGGAGTAGTCAGGCTGGGCAGAGTCACATGTATTCTATGGGTGTAGTCAGGCTGGGCAGAGTCACAAGTATTCTATAGGTGTAGTCAGGCTGGGCAGAGTCACATGTATTCTATGGGAGTAGTCAGGCTGGGCAGAGTCACATGTATTCTATGGGAGTAGTCAGGCTGGGCAGAGTCACATGTATTCTATGGGTGTAGTCAGGCTGGGCAGAGTCACATGTATTCTATGGGTGTAGTCAGGCTGGGCAGAGTTACATGTATTTAATGGGCGTAGTCAGGCTGGGCAGAGTGACATGTATTCTATGGGCGTAGTCAGGCTGAGCAGAGTCACGTGTATTCTATGGGAGTAGTCAGACTGGGCAGAGTCACATGTATTCAATGGGCGTAGTCAGGCTGGGCAGAGTCATAGGTAAAATTCAATAGCATGATTTACCCCTAAACACTTTTCCAACAAACATTATAGTCACCCATCATATCCTGTACATGTCACTTCTAATAAATATATCGCCAGTATTCATTAAACATTGTGTCAGCTTCATTAGGGGACTGATAAATGTGCTACATTTGGTAAGAAGGAAAAAAAAATAAGTCCTAGATTTAAAGTGGAGCACAAAAATATTAGCGCTATTGATCGCTAACATTGTTCAAATGAAAGTGTTGATATTCTTGGCTCATATTACAAGTTTAAAGTTTCTTTATTTCTTTCTAACTATCTATTTATCTATCTATCTGTCTGTCTGTCTATCATCTATCTATCTATCTATCTATCTATCTATCTGCCTGTCTGTCTATATCTATCTATATATTTATCTAACTATCTATCTATCAATCAATCATCTATCTGTTTTTCTATCCATTTGTCTATCATCTATCTATCTATCTATCATCTATAGTCTGTATGTCTATCATCTTTCTATCTCTCATCTATCTATCTATCTATCTATCTATCTATCTATCTATCTATCTATCTATCTATCTATCTGTCTGTCTGTCTGTCTGTCTGTCTGTCTGTCTGTCTGTCTGTCTGTCTTTCTGTCTTTCTGTCTGTCTGTCTATCTATCTATCTATTATTTTTATATATACAGTATATGCAAATATTTACATTGATTTAATTTTGAGACATGGAAGATTTTAATTTCAGTTTTTTATCTCCCCCCATAATTTTAATGAATTTTGGTTTAACCATGAAAATAGCTTTACCAATGCAGCAACCAGAAATCTATCTCCTACTGATGAGTTCCAAAAAGAACGAAACAGGCTTGTCTAGTGAGTGATTTCTGGTTTGCTGTAATAATCCTGTTAAAAGGATTGCTGTGTCAAAACAGTATTTTGAAGCAAAAAAACTGAGAATTTGCATATCTAATTTGCATATCTTACCCACAATTCTCTTGTGCATTGGTAACATTGTATTTAAGAATTTCTGGGGAAAAGCAAGCGGGGATACTTGCCTAGATGTGCTAATTTCCTATGCAAATATTTACATTGATTTAATTTTGAGACATGAGGATTTTAATTTCAGTTTTTTATCTCCCCCCATAATTTTAATGAATTTTGGTTTAACCATGAAAATAGCTTTATCAATGTAGCAACCAGAAATCTATCTCCTACTAATGAGTTCCAAAAAGAACGAAACAGGCTTGTCTAGTGAGTGATTTCTGGTTTGCTGTAATAATCCTGTTAAAAGGATTGCTGTGTCAAAACAGTATTTTGAAGCAAAAAAACTGAGAATTTGCATATCTAATTTGCATATCTTACCCACAATTCTCTTGTGCATTGGTAACATTGTATATTAAGAATTTCTGGGGAAAAGCAAGCGGGGATACTTGCCTAGATGTGCTAATTTCCTATGCAAATATTTACATTTATTTATATATATATATATTTCATGTTTTAGGCTGTCAAACAGTGGAAGATCTATGGCTGAAGATCTGAGTGTTTATACATTTGTCTATTAAGGAAGAGGAAAAATTACAGAAATTATTGACAAGCAAGTGTGGTCTGATTAACCTTTGTCCTTCCTTTCTGTAGCTCTAGTAGTTATTGTATAATATGATCTTTTTTGTACAGTCTCAGCCTCATAAATGATTCCCAACTCTCTGGTTTCACATATGTTTTAATTTTATTAAAGGTTTGATTTCAGTTATTCAACAATCTCAAATGAGTTCTATAGCAGAGAGGTTCCTACTATACAAACATCTTCACATTCCTTACACCAAACTTCCCACTTTGATCCTTTAGAATATGGATTCCATCCCCAACACTCCACAGAGACTGCAATCACTAAGGTTACTAATCACCTATTTCCCATAAAATGTAAAGTACATTATTCTCTGGTAATCTTTCACTGTCTGTTTTCAACCTTCAAACCCTCCAGTCCTTTGCTATTTGTTAAATAGTCCTCTTGTCATTCTCGTCCTTTCTCTGTATTTGTACCTTCAGTATATCATTCTTTGGCACATCCTTTTCCCCTTTACCACTATCTATCAGGATGCTACAAACATCTGTTTTTGGTCCCTTGCTTCCTTAATAAAATACCATTGGTTTTAATATCATTTGTATGCTGATGCCACCCAAATCTACCTCTCTGCAACAGACCTATCCCTCTCCTTCCTTTTGCATCATAATTGTCTCTCAGGTATTTTATCCAGAATGTCTTCTTACTAACTAACGCTAAATCTCTCTAAAACTTTGCTCTTTCTTTATCCCTCTTATTCAAAGATCCCTGAGATTGACTCAAATCTTTAATTCCCTCTTGAAGTCCAGGCCTTGACCAATTTCTGGTGTTTCCACCTTAAAATAAATCTCCATATTAGCCACTTCCTCAACCAAGAAACTTCTAATATTTTAATTAATCCACTCTCTTATCATATTAAGTTTCAGGCACTCCTTAAAAACTCAGTGATGCACACAGTCTGTGCCTTTTGTTACCCTAGTTCCTCTCTTTCCATCATCAATTCCCCTTGCACCACCTAACATAAACCTAAATAACCAGTTTTGTGGAATGCCTATACCGCTGAAAAATTGGCCTTTGCACACAGAATGGCAGCACACCTGTATTACAAGTCATGGAGGTACGGCAATACCACTAGCGTTTTAGCCTGTACCGCAACTCTCCTTTCCGCACTCAAAAAATGGTTTTTGAGTTTGGAATTTTCAGGTCACCCGTATTACAGGTTGTGTGGTGCGGCTATTCCGCTAGCGTTATAGCTTATACTGCCACAATCCATTCCGCTATCAAATACCAGAAGTTATGGATTTTGCAAAACAAAAATGTTTCACAAAACTCTTAAGACAAAAATGTTACAAAGTACACTAACACCCATAATCTACTTATTAACCCCTAAACCACCATCTACTGAAAATGCTATAATAAACCCCTAATCCACCGCCCATCCACATTGTGACTACCTAAATTAAAGTATTAACCCATAATCTGCCATCTCCCACATCCCAAACATTAAAAAAATATTAACCCCAAAACCGCCGACCCCCCACATCGCAACTACTAAAATAAACCTTCTAACCCCTAAACCGCTGGCCCCCCAGATTGCAACACACTAAATTAAATTATTAACCCCTAAACCTAACACCTGCTAATAGTGATGTCGCGAACATAAAAATTTGGGTTCGCGAACTGCGAACGCGAACTTCTGCAAATGTTCGCAAACCGGCGAACCGGGCGAACCGCCATAAACTTCAATAGGCAGGCGAATTTTAAAACCCACAGGGACTCTTTCTGGCCACAATAGTGATGGAAAAGTTGTTTCAAGGGGACTAACACCTGGACTGTGGCATGCCGGAGGGGGATCCATGGCAAAACTCCCATGGAAAATTACATAGTTGATGCAGAGTCTGGTTTTAATCCATAAAGGGCATAAATCACCTAACATTCCTACATTGTTTGGAATAACGTGCTTTAAAACATCAGGTATGATGTTGTATCGATCAGGTAGTGTAAGGGTTACGCCCGCTTCACAGTGCACACTGTAGGTGATATACCTGCCCTGACCATGCTTTGCAGACCAGGTATCAGTGGTCAGATGGACCCTTGCCCCAACACTGTGTGCCAGACATGCCATTATAGCAGACTTATATGGCTTTGGCATTGCTTTTTGGTAATTAGAAGGCTGCTAAATGCCACTGCGCACCACACGTTTTTTATGCCCAGCAGTGAAGGGGTTAATTAGGGAGCATGTAGGGAGCTTGTAGAGTTAATTTTAGCTTAAGTGTAGTGTAGTAGACAACCCAAAGTATTGATCTAGGCCCATTTTGATATATTAAATGCCACCATTTCACCGCCAAATGCGATCAAATAAAAAAAAATTGTTCACATTTTCACAAACTTTAGGTTTCTCACAGAAATTATTTACAAACAACTTATGCAATTATGGCATAAATGGTTGTAAATGCTTCTCTGGGATCCCCTTTGTTCAGAAATAGCAGACTTATATGGCTTTGGCGTTGCTTTTTGGTAATTAGAAGGCTGCTAAATGCCACTGCGCACCACACGTGTTTTATGCCCAGCAGTGAAGGGGTTGATTAGGGAGCATGTAGGCAGCTTGTAGAGTTAATTTTAGCTTAAGTGTAGTGTAGTAGACAACCCAAAGTATTGATCTAGGCCCATTTTGGTATATTTAATGCCACCATTTCACCGCAAAATGCTATCAAATAAAACAAAATTGTTCACTTTTTCACAAACTTTAGGTTTCTCACAGAAATTATTTACAAACAACTTATGCAATTATGGCATAAATGGTTGTAAATGCTTCTCTGGGATCCCCTTTGTTCAGAAATAGCAGACTTATATGGTTTTGGCGTTGCTTTTTGGTAATTAGAAGGCTGCTAAATTCCACTGCGCACCATACGTGTTTTATGCCCAGCAGTGAAGGGGTTAATTAGGGAGCATGTAGGGAGCTTGTAGAGTCAATTTTAGCTTAAGTGTAGTGTAGTAGACAACCCAAAGTATTGATCTAGGCCCATTTTGGTATATTTAATGCCACCATTTCACCGCCAAATGCGATCAAATAAAAAAAAATTGTTCACTTTTTCACAAACTTTAGGTTTCTCACAGAAATTATTTACAAACAACTTATGCAATTATGGCATAAATGGTTGTAAATGCTTAACTGGGATCCCCTTAGTTCAGAAATAGCAGACTTATATGGTTTTGGCGTTGCTTTTTGGTAATTAGAAGGCTGCTAAATGCCACTGCGCACCACACGTGTTTTATGCCCAGCAGTGAAGGGGTTAATTAGGGAGCACGTAGGGAGCTTGTAGAGTTAATTTTAGCTTAGGTGTAGTGTAGTAGACAACCCAAAGTATTGATCTAGGCCCATTTTGGTATATTTCATGCCACCATTTCACCGCCAAATGCGATCAAATTTAAAAAAAACTTAAATTGTTTCGCAATTTTAGGTTTCTCACTGAAATTATTTACAAACAGCTTGTGCAATTATGGCACAAATGGTTGTAAATGCTTCTCTGTGATCCCCTTTGTTCAGAAATAGCAGACATATATGACTTTGGCATTCCTTTCTGGTAATTAGAAGGCCGCTAAATGCTGCTGCGCATCACACGTGTATTATGGCTAGCAGTGAAGGGGTTAATTAGGTAGTTTGTAGGGAGCTTGCAGGGTTAATTTTAGCTTTAGTGTAGAGATCAGCCTCCCACCTGACACATCAGACCCCCTGATGCCTCCCAAACAGCTCCCTTCCCTCCCCCACCCCACAATTGTCCCCGCCATCTTAAGTACTGGCAGAAAGTTTGCCAGTACTAAAACAAAAGGTTTTTACATTTTTTAAATTTTTTAGCATATTTACATATGCTGTGGTGTAGCATCCCCCCTTAGCCCCCATCCTCCCTGATCCCCCCCAAAACAGCTCTCTAACCCTCCCCATCTGCCTTATTGGCGGCCATCTTGGTTACTGGCAGCTGTCTGCTATTATTTCACAGTCAAAAAAGTGTTTTTGTTTTAAATGTACACTACTGTCACACCAGATATGAGTGGTGGCACTGGGCAAGTGGGCACAGTATTCGCCGTGAGCCTGACACACACGCTGGCAGGCAGGCAGGCAACTGCAATTAGATTACACAGGAAAAAAAAAAAAAGCAGACTGATGTTCTAGCCCTAAAAAGTGCTTTTTGGGGTGCTGTCCTTACAGCAGAGATCAGATGAGTCCTTCAGGACTGTAGTGGACACTGAATACACTAGCCTAGCTATCGATTTCCCTATTAAATCAGCAGCAGCTACACTGTCCCTCCTCCCACTAAGAATGCAGCTTCCGAATGAATCTAAAATGGATGCTGTCCAGGAGGTGGGAGGGTCTGGGAGGGAGGGTCTGCTGCTGATTGGCTGGAATGTGTCTTCTGACTGTGAGGTACAGGGTCAAAGTTTACTCAATGATGAGGAATAGGGTGTGGACCGAACATCGCATATGTTCGCCGTCCGCGGCGAACGCGAACATGCTATGTTCACCGGGAACTATTCGCCGGCGAACTATTCGCGACATCACTACCTGCTAACTTTAAATTAAAGTTACAATATAACTACCTTAAAATAAATAAAAACTTACCTGTGACCCCCCCTAGTGTTCACTCCCGCTCCCATAAATAAATAACCACTTAACACTGAATGATGGGTTGAAAAGGCTGCAGCCCAACTTTTATTAACATTTTAAATTACAATAAATAACCAATTTTATAACCATAAAAAACCCCAGGGTGCTTGCCCACCTAAAACCACGTGTCGGCAAGCTCTGCCAAGCACGCCCACAAACCACACCTCTCCCGCTTTCCAAGCAGGGGGTACCATCAACACTTACAGCCTCCCCAAAATTAACAAACACCGACCACAGCAAGGCCTACGGCCATGCACCACCCAATAGGGCTAAAGCCTTCTCAACCCCATCTTTTAAGTTAAAATGAAATAACTGTAATCCCACTGCATTAAGATGTACCCCATCATCTCTAAAAAACAACGACCTGATTCCCCTTCAAATTCAACATGGCGAATGCCAACCCTGCCTAATCTGGCCACAAATCCCGAAATCACTCTGTTCACTTTTTTTCTAGATGTTTCCAAGCTCTTGATACTCCAGACCAGACCACCACGAATCCCGGGAACAACTTGTGACAGACCCTTCTGTCAGTACTGAAAGAGTTAACTTTGTTCAGCTTTAAGAAGCTATTTTCTAAAGACAAGGTTGCTAGCCTCAGCTATTGTGTACTGTAATTAAGTTTAGTGATAAACATTCACATTGTTTCATCACATCCAGAGAGCAGACGCGCAAGTGATAAGAAGGGCTCAATTGTGTCTTGTGTTTAACTTGCTTATCTGCTTAAGTAGTGTAATTCTATTGTGGCATGTCAAAGGGCGTTTTCCCTCTATCTTATGTACAATATTCTTTCAACCCCCCATCTGGGGTCAGACCTGCATAAATACTGGGCATATAGCCTTCAATAAAGTTCATTCTGTTTTAACCTTCAATGTGGAGCCTGGTCTCATGTTTGAGGGGGGAATTCGCTGGGTTGTGAGTTGCTGATCCCATATTCAGGACATCTTTCATCTGGTATTAACCCTTGGCATCCGGGTGATACCGTAACAATTGTATCAAGCGACGGGATGATCCTTATCGCCCAGAAGAGCAACTGCACATCCAGACCTAATGGGAATACCGTATGAAAGGCTAAAAAGAGCTACCCTTAAAGACCTGCTAGAACAACGGGGCCAACAAACCAGTAACCTCAGGAAGAGGGAGATTATTACAAGACTGACCGAGATGGACGGAGTACAAGGGCCCGAAGGAACCAATAAGTCCAGCATATCAGACAGAACCCCCAAAGAAGCAAGCTTTGACCGGGCGGTCAAAATAAGACTGGCACATTATGGCCCCAACCCATCCGCGGAAATTATCGACCGGGTGATAGCCGCTGTGGAGGCCAAACTACTTCTCCAAAGCAGCGCTGCAGCAGCCCAAGTCACAGCAACCCCAGTGGAAAAGAGAAAAGTAAATTTTGCAGCTTTTAAAAACTTCCTGGAAACAGAAGGAGAGATTGATGGGTACCTTGCGGATTTTGAGAGGCAATGTGCACTACACAAGGTACCCGCAGAGGACTGGGTCATGATATTATCCGGAAAATTATGCGGCCGGACCAGCTAGGCTTTTCGGGCCATTCCAGATGAGGAAGTCGGGGATTATAATGCTGTAAAAGAGGCTCTGCTCTCCAGGTATGCGGTTACACCAGAGGCATACAGGAGACGGTTCAGAGACACTGTTAAACTAGCTGGAGATTCCTATGTCGAGTGGGCTTGTAAGGTGCACCGCACAGCAGCTCACTGGATGGTGGGGTGCCAAGCCGTATCTGGGGAAGAGGTGCTGCAGCTATTCCTGTTGGAACATTGCTTCGACAAGTTACCCGCAGGAGTTCGATAGTGGGTTCGGGACCGTAAACCCTCCACCCTGCATGAAGCTGCTCGCTTGGCAGATGAGTATACGGATACCCGCAAACTGGACACTGCTACCACTAAGCCCCCTGCCAGAGTGGAGTACCGACCCACAGTCACCCCAGCAGCTACCAGTTACCACCGCTCTACCACACGGCCTCCAGCCACGAACTATCCTCAAAGAGCCCGGTTCAACTCACGGGACTACTCACAACCTTTTCGGTGCTTTGGATGTAAGCAACTAGGGCACAAAAGACCAGAGTGTCCCCTAGATGAAGCGAACCAAGCACAGTCATGGATAAGACCCGCCGGCGGAAGGCCACGTAACCCTCAGCCTGCGGCCCACTGCGTAGAGGTGGAAGAATGCTGGGGCATCCTACATGAAGCAGACCCCATGCAAGCTGCCCACCGCAATAACCGGCAACTGGTTAAAGTGAATGGGAAGGAGGTCAGTGGTCTACTGGATACTGGTGCTACCATGACCTTGCTTCAAAAGAACTTGGTGTCTGAGAACCAGCACACCAGAGACACTGTGGCTGTGAGGGTAGCAGGGGGCGCTGTGTTCCGCCTACCTGTTGCCCGGGTACATTTGGATTGGGGAGTGGGCTCTAGACATGTGAATGTGGGGGTCATGAAGGACTTACCAGCTGATGTTCTCCTTGGAAATGACTTGGCCCCCCTTGTTTCTGCCTACGCTCCCATGGGTCCCGCCGATGTTAACCCTGTGACTACCCGTGCCCAGATCCGTGCCACAGAGACTGACCCACCTGCTGCTGAGCCCCAGGACGCTGAGCTCAGTAAATCTCTATCTACTATTGATACGCGGAAGTCCCGTTACAATGCGCTGATCAAGTAGAGGAAAAAGCGCGTTTAGAACGGGAATCTCTGCTAGACAAGCTGCACCGACAGACTGCAGAAAACACCAGCTTGAGAGTGGAACATGAAACATTAAAGACAAACTTAGCGACACTGGAGGAGTAGCCCATAGTGAGGTGCAGCAACTCAAGGGCAACCTACGTCAGCATGAAGGGCTTGTGGATACCTATAAAGAGCAGGTACAAAAAACACGTAAAGAAGCCAATGAGATTTTGAAGGACTGTTTAGCCCTAGTCTGGGCACTAAAGAAGTTGAACCCTTATTTATACGGACAAGAATTCTCTCTCACAACGGATCACAATCCCTTAGTCTGGCTTAACCGGGTCTCAGGAGACAATGGCAGATTGCTGCGGTGGAGTTTAGCCCTCCAACCCTATAACTTCACCATCAGCTACCGGCCCGGTAAGCTAAACGGGAATGCAGATGGATTGTCCCGGCAAACTAACATGCCTACCACCCTAGTCCGGTCATCCCCAGGTTGACCCGCCAAAGGGTCAAGCCGGGTCTGCCGGAGTGTTCCACTAGGAGGGAGCTATGTGACAGACCCTTCTGTCAGTACTGAAAGAGTTAACTTTGTTCAGCTTTAAGAAGCTATTTTCTAAAGACAAGGTTGCTAGCCTCAGCTATTGTGTACTGTAATTAAGTTTAGTGATAAACATTCACATTGTTTAATCACATCCAGAGAGCAGACGCCCAAGTGATAAGAAGGGCTCAATTGTGTCTTGTGTTTAACTTGCTTATCTGCTTAAGTAGTGTAATTCTAGTGTGGCATGTCAAAGGGAGTTTTCCCTCTATCTAATGTACAATATTCTTTCAAACCCCCATCTGGGGTCAGACCTGCATAAATACTGGGCGTATAGCCTTCAATAAAGTTCATTCTGTTTTAACCTTCAATGTGGAGCCTGGTCTCATGTTTGAGGGGGGAATTCGCTGGGTTGTGAGTTGCTGATCCCATATTCAGGACATCTTTCATCTGGTATTAACCCTTGGTATCCGGGTGATACCGTAACACAACTCAATTAATCTGCTTAGGTCCCTCTTAATATTATCAATCAGGTCTTTTTGGGACATGAAGTACAGGTCATTATCCCCTGCATGCACCACCAGAATGGAAGGCAGCCTGAACAACTGAACATAATTCAACACCAAGCACACAATCTGGTTCCACCAGAGACCTCTCACCGCAAACCATTTAAACTTCACTTCTGAATCATCCCATCCCAACTGCACTCCATTTCCTGTAGCTCCTGCCACCCTCCTTGCCCAGTAAATGAAGGAATGGCCGATAATCCAACACATCAAGGGACCTGCCAAAGAAACCAAAAACAAAACTAAGCAATTATATTAGGCCGGGCATTCCTCCTAAAGCACACAGACTTCCATCTCCCAATCTGTTTTATCACATCCTCACCTAAACCTCTAGCATGCGCGAGGGAGAACCAAAATGCCCACTCCGGCAATTCAAAGAGCCCTACGGAAAAGCACCATAAATTGAAAACACGACAGTGCTACACCATCTTCATGAATCAGCAATGAGTCCTAGACCTTAGGCCTTACCGCTAGAAAGTCTGTGACTGCCCCAACCGGGCAGCACCCCCCCTCCTCCTGAACAATCTTATCAGTTAACCTTTTCCCATTCTATCTGTTTTGGACATGCAAAGCCAAACCTCGACCACACTCCCTAGCACTCGAACATCCTAAAACTGCAAACCCCCTGCATTGACTTTACTCTACGCCACTAAATCAGAAATCTTGAAGGCTTCAAAAAAGGCTAGCACAAATGCTGTACGAAATAACAACAAGCAAGCAAGCAAGCTTGAAAAAGGCTGTTTTAAACAGCTGAAACGCGTTGCTAACTCCTTGCTACCTTGAAGATTTCCACAAGTTCACTTTTGTAGTGGACTGCAAAGCCAACATATGATCTGATCTACAAACATAACGCTTGAAAGGAACATTAAGCGTTTCCACAAATAAACCGCAAACTACTTAGTCCTTTTTTTCGGACCGCCAAGAATCAACAGAAGCACACTTAATAACAGCCAGCAAGAAGGAACTTGCTGACACCTGCATAGGGAAATACTCTGAAACAAAGAGAGTACGGAGCTAACTCCCTGCTATTTGGAAGATTTCCACAAGTTTACATTTTAAGCAGACCGCAAAGCAAACATCTGATCTACAATATAACGCTTGAAAGAAACATAAAGCGTTTCTACAAACAAACCGGAAACTATTCAGTCCAATCTAAAAATTGGACCACCAAGCAGCAATAGAAGTATACTCATTAGGCAAGAAAAAAACCTGCCACAAAAGGAAAATACTCTACGGAACAACTACACCGACCCAAAGAACAGTAAAACCAGCGGTCAGGAGTGGTAACAGTAACCACACACCATTGCAACTATTCCAGCATTCACTCCACCATGAACACACAGTGTGGACAAAAGGCACTCAAAAAAAAGGGACAACACGAAAATTAAAACAACAGAGATAGACGAACAGAAAAAAACGCTAAAGACACCTGTAACTGTGAGTACATTAAGAAAGTTCATGTAAAAAGCGGATCACGCCAATCACAAAGCAGTACTCTATAACTTTACTTTTGCCGACTCCAAAAACTTGCCTAGTGACACACCCACACATAAACATTTACGAAGGACATAACAGCGAAGCTTAATAAGCAGTTCATTGTCGAGCATTAAATTGCCGCAATAAAGACTTCCACTCTTTTAACACTTACCAGCTTAAGCAGTACACTGCTATTTCCAGGTTCTCTACAAAAAGACTTTCATCCTTTCAGCATTTTACTAAATTATTTTATTTAATCATTTATACGTTTAAGGCTGATACTATTGATGAAAATTGTTTGTATGTTTTTATTTTTACACTGAAATAAATATCACTAAACATTGCAAATATTCTTTGTGAATACTTTATTGTATCATAAATTGCGCCACATCAGATCCACAAATAATATCTGCAATCTTTACCTAGGCTCAAATATATCCAAACATATATAAATATATTAACTTGCTTATTCAATACATCTATGAGATTATAGCATATTATATTGATTCATCCGACTCATGTTTTTAGGTTGGCCAACCTATTTGTTTTAACTATCTGTTTTAAATATTTGTTTTAACTAACAGTGATTTAGACTATATTTTTATTTCAAACTTTTAGATCTAACTGTTTGTATCTATATTTTGTTCAAAATAAACAGAATTTATTGATTCAAATTACATAGTAAGACTATCTTTCCATATTGGGTAATTAAGCAGTAGCGCTTAAGAGTCTTATCCTTCCCTGAAGGTATTTTAGACCATTCCTCCTTGCAAAACATCTCCAGTTTAGTTAGGTTTGATGGTTGCCGAGCATGGACAGCCCGCTTCATATCATACCACAGATTTTCAATGATATTCAGGTCTGGGAACTGGGGTGGCCATTCCAGAACATTGTACTTGTTCCTCTGCATACATGCCAGAGTAGATTTTGAGCAGTGTTTTGGGTCGTTGTCTTGTTGAAATATCCAGCCCCTGCGTAACTTCAACTTTGTGACTGATTCCTCAACATTATTCTCAAGTATCTGCTGATTTTGAGTGGAATCCATGTGACCCTCAACTTTAACAAGATTCCCAGTACCGGCACTGGCCACACAGCCCCTCAGCATGATGGAACATCCACCAAATTTTACTGTGGGTTCCAAGTGTTTGTCTTGGAACGCTGTGTTCTTTTGCCACCATGCATAACTCCCCTTGTTATGAACATTAACTCAATCTTTGTTTCATCAGTCCTCAGCACCTTCTTCCAAAATGAAGCTGGCTTGTCCAAATTTGCGTTTGCATACCTCAAGTGATTCTATTTGTGGTGTGTGTGCAGAAAAGGCTTCTTTCGCATCACTCTCCCATACAGCTTCTTCTTGTGCAAAGTGCGCTGAATTGTTGAATGATGCACAGTGACACCATCTGCAGCTAGATGATGTTGTAGGTCTTTGGAAGTGGTCTGTCGGCTGCTTGTGACCGTTCTCACCATCCTTTGCCTTTGTCACTCCGAAATTTTCTTGGCCTGCCACTTCTGGCCTTAACAAGAACTGTGCCTGTGGTCTTCCATTTCCTCACTATGTTCCTCACAGTGGACACTGACAGCTTAAATCCCCTAAACCATAATATTGAACAATCTTTGTTTTCAGTTCATTTGAGAGTTGTTTTGAGGCCCCCATGTTGCCACTCGTCAGAGGAGATTTAAAGAGAACAACAACTTGCAATTGGCCACTTTAAATACCTTTTCTCAGGATTGAATGCACCTGTCTATGAAGTTCAAGGCTTAATGGGCTCACTAAACCAATTGTGTGTTCAAATTAATCAGTGCTAGGTAGTTACAGGTATTCAAATCAACAAAATGACAAGGGTGCCCAAATTTATTAACCTGTCTTATTTCATTTTGATGCATATTGCACATTTTATGTTAATCCATAAAATATTACTGTGTCCTTCAGTTATTTTATAGATCAAAATACAATTGCTGATCCAAACACCCAATTATTTATAAATGAAAATCATGGAAATTGTCAGGGGTGCCTAACCTTTTGCATTCAACTGTATGCATGTATGTATATATATATATATATATATATATATATATATGTATATATATATATATATATATATATATATATATATATATATATATATATGTATATATAAATAAATAAAACCTAATTTATGTAAGAACTTACCTGATAAATTAATTTCTTTCATATTGGCAAGAGTCCATGGGCTAGTGACGTATGGGATATACACTCCTACCAGGAGGGGCAAAGTTTCCCAAACCTCAAAATGCCTATAAATACACCCCTCACCACACCAACAATTCAGTTTAATGAATAGCAAAGTAGAGGGGTGATAAAAAAAAAAATCATAACCACCATAAAAAGGGTGGGCCTCATGGACTCTTGCCAATATGAAAGAAATGAATTTATCAGGTAAGTTCTTACATAAATTTTGTTTTCTTTCATATAATTGGCAAGAGTCCATGAGCTAGCGATGTATGGGATGGCAATACCCAAGATGTGGAACTCCACGCAAGAGTCACTATAGAGGGAGGGATAAAATAAAAACAGTAATTTTCCGCTGAAAAAAATAAATCCACAACCCAAAATATAAGTTTATTCTCATAAATGAAAAGAAAAACTTAAAACATAAGCAGAAGAATCAAACTGAAACAGCTGCCTGAAGAACTTTTCTACCAATAACTGCTTCCGAAGAAGCAAATTCATCAAAACGGTAGAATTTAGTAAATGTATGCAAAGAATACCAAGTTGCTGCTTTGGAAACCTGATCAACTGAAGCTTCATTCTTAAGAGCCCACGAAATGGAAACTGATCTAGTAGAATGAGCTGTAATTCTCTGAGGCAGGGCTTGACCCAACTCCAAATAAGCTTGATGAATCAAAAGCATTAACCACAAAGCCAAGGAAATAGCAGAAGCCTTCTGACCTTTCCTAGAACCAGAAATGATAAAAAATAGACTAGAAGTCTTCCTGAAATCTTTAGTAGCTTCAACATAATATTTCAAAGCTCTTACCACATTCAAATAATGTAAGGATCTCTCTAAAGAATTCTTAGGATTAGGGCACAAGGAAGGGACACCAATTTCTCTATTAATGTTAGAATTCACAACCTTAGGTAAGAATTTAAATGAAGTCCGCAAAACCGCCTTATCCTGATGAAAAAACAGAAAAGGAGATTCACAAGAAAGAGCAGATAATTTAGAAACTCTTCTAGCAGAAGAGATGGCCAAAAGGAACAACACTTTCCAAGAAAGTAGTTTAATGTCCAAAGAATGCATAGGCTCAAAAGGAGGAGCCTGTAAGGCCTTCAAAACCAAATTAAGACTCCAAGGAGGAGAGATTGATTTAATGACAGGCTTGATAAGAACCAGAGTCTGTACAAAACAGTAAATATCAGGCTTAGCAATCTTTCTGTGAAATAAAACAGAAAGAGCAGAGATTTGTCCCTTCAAGGAACTTGCAGACAAACCCTTATTCAAACCATTCTGAAAGAATGCCAAGAAAATTTATGAAAACACCTTGAAATATAAGTCTTCCAAACTTGATAATAAATCTTTCTAGAAACAGATTTACTAGCCTGTAACATAGTATTAATCACTGAGTCAGAGAAACCTCTATGACTAAGCACTAGGCGTTCAATTTCCATACCTTCAAATTTAATGATTTGAGATCCTGATGGAAAAACAGACCTTGAGACAGAAGGTCCAGCCTTAATGGAAGTGGCCAAGGTTGGCAACTGGACATCTAAACAAGATCCGCATACCAAAACCTGTGAGGCCATTCTGGAGCCATCAGCAACACAAACTAATGTTCCATGATGATTTTGGAGATCACTCTTGGAAGAAGAACTAGAGGCAGGAAAATATAAGCAGGTTGATAACACCAAGGAAGTGTCAACACATCTACTGCTTCCGCCTGAGGATCCCTGGACCTGGACAGGTATCTGGGAAGTTTCTTGTTTAGATCAGAAGCCATCAGATCTATTTCTGGAAGACCCCACTTCTGAACAACCTGAGGAAACACATCTGGATGGAGGGACCACTCCCCTGGATGTTCTTGCTGAACAAAAGGCAGAATAGTCCTTATAGTCACCATTTTGAAAGTTGGTACTCTTACATAACGATTCAAAATGTTCAGATCAAGAACTGGTCTGAATGAATTTTCTTTCTTTGGGACAATGAATAGATTTGAATAAAACCCCAGACCCTGTTCCTGAAACGGAACTGGCATGATTACCCCTGAAAATTCCAGGTCTGAAACACACTTCAGGAAAACCTGAACCTTTACTGGATTTGCTGGGATGCGTGAGAGAAAATATCTTCTCACAGGAGGTCTTACTCTGAATTCTATTCAGTACCCCTTAGAGACAATACTCAGAATCCATTGATTTTGGACAGAATTTATCCAAACATCCTTGAAAAATCTGCCCCCTACCAGCTGAGCTGGAATGAGGGCCGCACCTTCATGCGGACTTGGCGGCTGGCTTTGGTTTCTTAAATGGCTTGGATTTATTCCAATTTGAAGAAGGTTTCCAATTGGAAACAGATTCCTTGGGGGAAGGATTAGGTTTCTGTTCCTTATTTTGTCGAAAGGAGCGAAAACGGTTAGAAGCTTTAGATTTACCCTTCCGTCTTTTATCCTGAGGCAAAAAAAACTCCCTTCCCCCCTTCCCCTCAGGTCCTCCAGACCTCGCTGAATACAGAGAGCAATACGCTCTCTATATTCAGCATTGCACCCGCAGCTCACAAGAGCTGCCGGTGCAACGCCGCCCCCTGCAGACTCGCGGCCAATCAGCCACCAGCAGGGAGGTGTCAATCAGCCTGATCGTACTCGATCGGGTTGAATTCTGGCGATGGCTGTCTGCCTGCTCAGAGCAGGTGGACAGGTTATGGAGCAGCGTTCTTTGTGACCGCTGCTTCATAACTGCTGTTTCTGGCGAGCCTGCACGGCTGCATCAAGCTCTATTCGGAGCTTGATAGATAGGCCCCATAATCTCCACAAGTTTACAACAAATGCACTTAGCTTTGGTAGAACTGTTATCAGGCAGCAGGGTTCCAACAGTGATTTCTGAGTCAGGATCAGATTGAGACATGTTGCAAATGTATGAGAAAAAAACAACATATAAAGCAAAATTATGAATTTCCTTATATGGCAGTTTCAGGAATGGGAAAAAAATGCAAACAGCATAGCCCTCTGATAGAGAAAAAAGGCAAGAGGCATACAGGAATGGGGTTTTAAATAATGAAAATATTTGGCGCAAAGTAAGACTCACAAACAAGAAATTTTTTTGGCGCTAACAATATCCAGAAATGACACACTTGCGTCATTGAAGACGCAACCTTGTGAAAGGACTCGGCGTCAACTAAGACACCGGAAGTGACAAATTTGCGTAATTGAACGTAACTTTGCGCCAAAAAATCTTGCGCCAAAAATGACGCAATATACTTTGGAATTTTGCGCCCTCGCAAGCCTAATTCTTAAAATGACAGTCAATTGAAAAAAAGACTATACCCCAGGTAAGAAATACATTTTCCTAAAAAAATGCATTTCCCAGATATGAAACTGACAGTCTGCAAAAGGAAATATACTGAAAACCTTAATCATGGCAAATATAAGTACAATACATATATTTAGAACTTTATATAAATACATAAAGTGCCAAACCATAGCTGAGAGTGTCTTAAGTAATGAAAACATACTTACCAAAAGACACTCATCCACATATAGCAGATAGCCAAACCAGTACTGAAACGGTTTGTAAAGCCAGTACTGAAACGGTTTTGGATAGCCAAACCAGTACTGAAACACTTGTTTACGTGTCTTAACACCTACCATGTTTATGAGCCCATATATCGTGATCCTACACATAAAAATCACGATCACTTATCCCAATATTTGTGGGTGAAGACCAATTTCACTAAACATCATATCCAGTGAAAAAATTGTCAACAGGTATAATGCATAATAAATTGCCAAGTTTCACTTGGCCATATCAAAGTCTTAACCCAAAAGTAATTGGAAATGATGTGATCATATCTATGAAGTGCTAACCTATATAAGAAGGTAAGAGATGAATGTAAATAGTAAAATAAATGAAACCTAATAAAATAAAAACATACATAAAAATAAAACTGTTGCAGTATTATTAAACAAAATTATACGAATCCTCCAGGTTAACTAATGTATCCTTCATATACTCAAATCTTGCCACATTGTATACCTGACTTATGCTGCAATGCTGCCACATATTGAGACTACTTGGAAAGGAAAATAAATTGCAACAATTGCAACAGTTTTATTTTTATGTATGTTTTTATTTTATTAGGTTTCATTTGTTTTACTATTTACATTCATCTCTTACCTTCTTATATAGGTTAGCACTTCATAGATATGATCACATTATTTCCAATTACTTTTGGGTTAAGACTTTGATATGGCCAAGTGAAACTTGGCAATTTATTATGCATTATGTCTGTTGACAATTTTTTCACTGGATATGATGTTTAGTGAAATTGGTCTTCACCCACAAATATTGGGATAAGTGATCGTGATGTTTATATGTAGGATCACGATATATGGGCTCATAAACATGGTAGGTGTTAAGACACGTAAACAAGTGTTGTATTAGAATAGTTTCTATGGTTACGCGAATACCGGAAGTGAGGATGCAAGTAACTTCCGGTCTACACACACACACCATGGAACACAAGGATTGTGATATAGAGCGGAACTACGGTTTCGTCAATTGGGTATGTGGACAAGTGTAATGTTAATAAAGAGTACTGGATGCTCCGTAAATGTAAAAATAAACTACTTTATTCAAAAGTTTAAAATGATAAACATGGAGAAACAATCAGGTAGACAAGAGTGCAGGCGCAGCACCAGGGCTTACGCGTTTCGGCAATGGAGCCGTAGTCATAGCATACAGGTGCTGTGCCTGACAGGTAAATTTAAAACTTTAGCTTGATTATGATTGGTTAAAAGCTCAATCAAAAACCCGCCTGCTGGGTGTTGTCTAAACAAATTAGCATAGATAAGCTCAAAAAACAGAGAGGTAAGACGGACCTTACAGAGGGGATTAGCGGTCTGTTCAAAAATAGTTATTATAAGTGATCAGAAACAGGACTATTAACATTAATAAAACAAAAGTAATGCAGTGAACAAACCAAGACCAGCACTGAGCTGGACCTAATGAAGTTTATAATGCCATACAGATAAAGATAAATTAGTCTACCATCACATTACAGAAACTGATTGCCGAAACTAATAAGGCAAATACATCTATACAGAAGTGATGCATATAATTGGAGAATGCTCGCTAGCAACAATGACCTTAAACTGTATACACAATGTTACGCACCCAATGAATAAATGTGACAAAAAATGATGACAAAAGACAAAAAGCAAAATACAGTGTGACCAAAAAGTAGAAAACAGATCTCTATCCTGCGGATGTAATGAAAAGTATGAAAACAGATCTATCACTCACTATAGGGCATTTATAACTAAAAGGGTATTTTGAAAAAGGGGGCAAAATAAACAACCTGTAACAAAATATATAAAGGGGTTGTAATATTTAGAATTTAAGTAGGATGTTATTAAAGAATGTTACCAATGACTGGTAACTACTCCCAGAAATTAATGAAATCATATTTGGAATTGAGTCCCTTGGGTATTCTGGTGTCAAGTTTAAACATCCAGAACACCTCCCTCTTAGCTAGGAGTTGATTTAGATCACCACCCCTGCTGGGTAGCATAACTTTTTCAATAATGCACCATCTGAAAGTGCTTAAGTTGTTGGCATGTTTGCCATTGAAATGCTTTACTAGGGGTGTTGTAGCTTTGCCTAGATTGAAAGAAGAGAGATGTTCTCTCACTCTGGAGTTCATATCCCTAGAGGTGAGACCTACATATTGTAGATGACATTGTGTGCAGGAAATTAGATATATAACATTGCTAGAAGTGCAGTTGAGGCACGACTTGATGTCAAAAGATTGGCCAGTGACATATGAAACAAAGGTTTTGGTAACCTGGACATAGTCACAGGGTTTACACCGTCTACTGCCACACTTATACATCCCGCGGTGTCTCAACCACGAACTGTGGTCACTTTCTTTCTTTTGGAGTTCTGTGGGTGCCAGAATGCCCCCCCAGGGTGGTACTTTTCCTATAGGAACATCTCAATCCCTGGTCGACAGTATTCACAAGTTTATCGTCCGCTGCCAGGAGAGAGAAGTGTTTCTTTACTATCCTGCAGACTTTGTCATACTGTGCACTGAATTGTGTCACAAAATAAACTCCTTGAGATGTCTTAAGAGTAATGACTCCAGGTTTGTCTTGTAAAAGAACTTGTCTGTCAGTATGCTCAAGCGACCTCCTAGCTCTTACTACATCATGAGAAGGATAGCCTCTTTCTCTCAGCCTCTCTGCCAGAAGATTTGCCTCCCTTTCATAAGTATCTTTATTTGAGCAGTTTCTCTTCAACCTAGTGAATTGCCCTTTGGCAACGGCAAATCTTATTTGTTTTGGATGACTACTGTTGCCGTGCAACAGTGTGTTACCCGAAATAGGCTTTCGGTATACACTCATCGAGACACAGCTCCCGTGTATGCCTGTTAGGGTCAAATCCAGATAGTTGATATGAGTACTATGAAGCTCAAAAGTGAAACTTAAGTTTAAATCATTGGAATTAAGATAGTTAAGAAAGAGAGGCACATCTGCTACGTCGCCCGACCATACTAGAAGGAAGTTGTCAATATACCTCCTATAGAGTTGGATGTCCTTTTTGAAGGGGTTACCATCCCCAAAGATGCGGCACAGCTCCCACCAACCCAAATACAGGTTGGCATAAGAGGGAGCAAACTTGGCTCCCATAGCTGTGCCGCATCTCTGGAGATAGAAAACCCCCTCAAACTTGAAAAAGTTATGAGTGAGAAGGAACTCAATCACCATAACTACATATGACTGAAATTCGGGAGAAAAGTCACTATATCCTTGGAGAAAAAAAAGAAATAGCCTGCAAGCCCTTCGTGTGGGGTATAGACGAATAGAGGGCAACTGCGTCTATCGTAAGCCACGCATATTCCCTTTTCCATTCAAAGCCATTCAGGATATTAAGCACATGCTTGGTGTCTCGAACATACGAGACCAGGGAGAGTACCATGGGCTGTAGGATGGAGTTGACGCCCTGCGAGAGGTGTTCCAAAAGGGAATCAATACCACTCACAATGGGCCGACCCTGTACATTGTCAGTACTTTTGTGTACTTTTGGGAAATGGTGGAAACAGGGAATCCTGGGAAATGGAACATCTAGATATTTGACAGTTTTGTCATCCAGGAATCCCTGTTCCCTACCATCGTCCAAAATATTTTTCAGTTGAAGTTTAAAAGTACTGGTAGGGTCTTTAGAAAGCTTATCGTAGTCACGTGTATTGTGTAATTGTCGTTTGGCCTCTGTGACATAGTCATCCCTATTCATTACGACCACTGCCCCGCCCTTATCGGCGGGACGTATCACTATCTGGCTTTTGCCCTTTAGTTGAGCAATAGCCTCTTTCTGTTTAAGAGTGAGATTCTGTTTGTCTTTGTCAGTCTCTTGATGAAGTTTAATTAGATCAGTATCAATTCTGTGTTGGTAAGTTTCTAAAATTTGACCCCTGCTCAAAATGGGATAAAAATTACACTTTTCTGTCAGTGTAATGCCCCTGTTAATGGTACCCCTGTCTGTAGAAGACTCTTTGGCTAAAGACTGTAAGGTGACCAACATCACACATCTCTTCAAAGTCTCGAATGTTATTAGGGACTGAAGATGGAAGGTCTGTTGGTTTTTCTTGCAAAGTATGCATACTACTGAAATGTTTTTTCAGAGTCAAACATCTAATTAGACGGTTGACGTCAATAAGGGTTTTGAATATATTGAAATTACAAGTAGGGGAAAAGCCTAAACCTAAAGCTAAAACGGAATGCTGTTGTGGTGTGAGTATAACTGAAGAAAGATTTATGACATTATTAGTTATTTGTACTTTGTCTGGGGTTTGTTGCCCCTGAGTGGATACCTTCCTTGACCTGTTTATATGTGTCCCCCATTGTGTGTTTGATCTAGGGCCTGTGGAAAAACTTGCTCTAGATCACTGGGGGCCAGGGTGGCATTAGTAGTGATTCCATTAGGGGGGATGGTTAGCAGATGTGGTGCTATATACTGGCTAGTGGAGGGACCTGATTGTACCTGTGAGACAGTCTCTTTTGGTCTTACTACCAATGCATTTTCTGGAGTGGATGCATATGTGTTTTTATTTTTAAGTATGCCTATAGGAATAGGAGGCACATTCTGAACTGTAGGTGCAGTAGTAGACGTAGTGGCTGTATTACCCTCATCAGAGGAGCAGTCATTATCACTGCTAGAAAATGAGACATTTCTGGAATTTGATCTATGTCCTCTACGTCTCCTATTGCCTCTACGTGTGCCTGTAGAGAATTGATTCCGTCTATATTCTCCTCTTTGTTTACGGTTCCAGATATAAACCGCATTACTTTGGTAGTCTGATCGATCTCTCAAAAACTTGGAGTGTTTGTTCTCCATTATCAGACTTTTACCCCTTGCTACCATGCCCCTCAAAATAGAATCAAATTTCCCAAATTGGGGGTCTAGAATACGTTTGTCCATTTCAGTTTGCAAGTCTATGATGTCTTTTTTAATGATGTCCAACTGTTTCTGTTTGTGATCCCTCAGCATAATCATCAATCTAGATGAGCAGTCCGACAAGACCTCATTCCATGCCTTCACGAAATCTTTGTCAGTTGTGTCCACGTCAAAGGAGGGAAATTTGTATAGTCTTAAACCTCTTGGTATCATGCCTTCATGCATATATTTATCAAAGGCCCAA